>NW_016810765.1:2404821-2412303 GCF_001698545.2 Rhinopithecus bieti | reverse complement strand
AAAAAAAAAAAAAAAAAAAAAAAAAAAAAAAAAAAGAATGACTCAGGTAAACACAAGCATTATTTTTTTTTTTAATTGCTCATTATATGGCAAAACTTTCTTTCTTA
Source organism: Rhinopithecus bieti (assembly GCF_001698545.2). Taxonomy (NCBI): domain Eukaryota; kingdom Metazoa; phylum Chordata; class Mammalia; order Primates; family Cercopithecidae; genus Rhinopithecus; species Rhinopithecus bieti. The sequence continues at coordinate 2,412,196 of NW_016810765.1, read as the reverse complement.
GTTGGTTTCTTCTTTTTTCCTATTAGAATAAAAATTAGAATTTCATTAATTTTCATTCTTCTTTCAGGATAAAACCAGATTTAATGCTGTGTAGTCTAGATCTTTGAATGCTTAATAATTTAAAAACTTAAAAGAGATACTCTTTTTTTGAGCAAAAGGTAATAGGAAACATAATTGGCAGCTCCAGCTTTGCTAAGCTGACACGGCACAACACCATCAGAGTTGGTAAAATATGTATTGGCCAATAAATAATGTTAAGACCACTGGCCTAGCAAATGTTAAGACAAATCTAAATCCTTACCTAATTTCTAATATTACTATAAATTCTAGATGAATATGTTGACTTATGACAACAAAAATATGTTCCCCTAGCTCTTACGTACTTTTATTTGGAAATGGAGTTTCAAACCATCTTTAAAAAAAAATTCTATAAGGATTTTAATAAAAATACAGAAAACATTAAGATAAAAGATGGCTTATATCTTATCCAAATACAAACTAGACATTGCTCATTCATCTACATAAACAATAGACAGTGCAGATGTATATTTTGGCAAATTTTATTCAGCCTATAAACTTTTTAGCAGAGGAAACAAAAAGCTCTTACCTATTAAATGACCTGCATATCTTCTCATGACTCTGCTAAAAGGGAGTGTGATTTACTTACTTCTGATATCGAGGCCTTAATCATGAAAGCTTTTGGTTCTTTGCCATTTTTCTCAAAACCCATGGAAGCCCTTAATAAGATTTCGACTTTTTAGAATGGGAGGGGCCAGCCTCTTGAGACTAGAACATACAAGATGGTTACCATTGTTGCTGACTATTTAAAAGATGCTCAAACGTTAGCCTGCCAAAAAATCAGATTTTCCAAGTGTGGGACAAAAAGAATGTCCTTCTCTAGTTTGAAAATATGTTGAAGATGAACATTGAGTATAGGATTACAGTATAGTAAAAATTTATTTGCTGTTTCTCCAAAACTGGTTGAATTATCTTTGAAGAGGTCATAGGGAACCTAGAAAAGAATGAACTGATCATTTGATCACCTGATTGTTTGATATTATGTGTAGGTTGTGACAAAACTCATATAGTAAGAAAAGCTCATTTTGGGGACAAGACTGTTGTAGAACTCAAAAAATTGCCACCAGAAAAAACAGAATCTTTTAAATTTCTTTACTAAAACTTTAACTTGCTTGGCATCTACTTTCTTTTTTTATTTTAAAATATTTATTTGAAAAATATTATATATATATTTAAGGTTTACAACATGATAACTTGATATATGTATACATTTTTGTAATTATTATCACAATCAAATTAATTAACACACCCTCACCACCCATGCTGTACATTAGATTCCCAGAACCTGTTCATCTTATAACTGAAAGTTTGTACCCTTCGATCAACATCTTCCCATTTCCGCCACCACCTACTGCCTGGCAACCACTGTTGTACCCTCTCTTTCTATGTTTGACCTTTTTAGATTCAACATATAAGTGAGATCACGCAGTATTTATCTTTCTGTGTCTGGTTTATTTCACTTAGCATAATGTCCTCTAGGTTTATCCCTGTTGTCACAAATGGCAAGGCTTTCTTCTTTTTTGTGGTTAGATAATATTCCATTGTGTGTATATGCCACGTTTTTTTCATCCATTCATCCACTGATGAATGCTTATGTTGTCTCCATATGTTGGCTACTATGAGTAACGTTGCAATGAACATGGGGATGCAGATGTCTCCTTGAGGTTCTGACTTCCTTTCCTTTGGATATATACTCAGAAGTGGGGTTGCTGGATCATAGGGTATTTTTAATTTTTTGAGAAACTGCCATGCCATTTTCTATAATGGCTGCACCAATTTACATTCCTGCCAATAGTGTATAAGGGCTCTTTTTCTCTCCAGACTCTCTCCAACACTTATCTCTTTTTGAGACTAGCCATCCTAACAGGTGTGAGATGATAACCCATTATGGTTTTGATTTGCATTTCCCTGATGATTAGTGATGTCGAGTACCTTTTCATACACCTGTTGGCCGTTTGTGTATCTTCTGTGGAAAAATGTCTGTTTAAGTCCTTTGACCATTTTAAAATTGGGTTATTTGAGATTTTTGTTGTTGAATTATGTGCTATCCTGATATATTTATTTTATTTTATTTTATTTTATTTTACTTTATTGAGATGGAGTTTTGCTCTTGTTGCCCAGGCTGGAATGCAAAGGCACGATTTTGGCTCGTTGCATCCTCTGCCTCACGGGTTTAAGTGATTCTCCCGCCTTAGCCTCCCAAGTAGCTGGGCTTACAGGTGCCTGCCACTACACCTGGTTAATTTTTGCACTTTTAGTAGAGATGGGGTTTCACCGTGTTGGTCAGGCTGGTCTGGAAGTCCTGACCTCAGGTGATCTGCCTGCCTTGGCCTGCCAAAGTGCTGGGATTACAGGCACGAGCCACCATGCCCGGCCTCCTGATATATTTTTTGACATTAACCCCTTGTGAGATATACAGTTTTCAAATATTTTCTCCCATTTGGCAGGTTGTCTTTTTGTTTCGTTGATTGTTTCCTTTGCCGTGTAAAAGCTTTTTAGATTGATGTCAAATCTACTTTCAATTTTACAAGTTCAAAAATTTTCCCTGAGAGAGACTTAACTAATCATGACATTTAATGTGAGTGTTTGAAAATTATGGACATTTTAGACATGGATAGCCTATAATGATGAAGTTACCGATGCAAAGCACCTGCCTGATGATGAGCTGGTGTACCAGAACAAGCCTGTGGATGCAGAACAGATGGGCATTTTTAGAGCACTACAGGTCCAAATTCTACTGTTGCCAGTAATATCCTGAGTATTTCATGTGCAAATGAACACAGGCATTTTTGTTAAGAGGACAGCTAGCTTAATTGACATCACATTGGACTGACACCAGGAATCAGTGTATATGGGTTTGATTAAAAGCAGAACGGCAAGTCAAACTGAATCTTACTTTTGCCGGTATTCACCTTTACTACTCCATAAAAGAAAATAAAGGGCCAGGTGTGGTGACTCACTCCTGTAACCCCAGCACTTTGGGAGGCCAAGGCAGGCGGATCATCTGAGGTCAGGAATTCGAGACCAGCCTGACCAACACGGGGAAACCCCATTTCTACCAAAAATACAAAAATTAGCCAGGCGTGGTGGCTCAAGCCTGTAATCCCAGCTACCGGGGAGGCTGAGGCAGGAAACTCGCTTGAACCCAGGAGGTGGAGGTTGCAGTGAGCAGAGACCATGCCACTGCACTCCAGCCTGGGCGACAGAGCAAGATTCCATCTCAAAATAATAATAATAATAATAAAAATAATGTATAAAAATATAACCTGAAATATTGAAAAGTCCAATAACGCATTTAAAAAGAGTTCAAATAAATTGCTGTATCAGAAGACAGAAACATCATAAAATATTGCTGTATTTTCTCACACATATTGTTTATTTAATTAATCCTACTATTAATCACTTCTAGCTGCCACTGCTATCTAGGCTTACTGTTGTCTTGTTTAAATAATAGCATTTATTTAACATAAAAGTAAGTAGTGCAGAACATACAATTTCAGAGAAATACCATTTTTCATATTTTATGTTAAAGTAATAACACATTTCAGTATACTTATTCATTACATATTAGATTATTATGTTTGGGTGTTTTTTTTTTTTTTAATTCAGTATAGTTGTGCCCACATTGGCCCTCAGAAAAGTTGGCCACTGTTAGTAGCCAGGGTTCTCAGCTGTCAGTTCAGGGCTCCCAAAGTGCATGCCCCAACAGACAAGGATTCAGGGGGAAGCTGGATCTCCTTTTAGGATCTCAGCTTGGAAATCACACATCACCGCTCCCACCATATCCTATTCATTAGAAGCTATTCACTAAGTGTGGCCCACACTGAATGGAAGAAGAATTAGACTCCACTTTTTGATGAGGGAAATGTCACAATATAGGTATACTTTAAAACTACTTCGAATAATGAAGATCATAGTGACTCCCATGCACTTTTGCTAGGCAAACTGGTATACACTTTTTGGAGAGCAACTTGGAACTATCAAAATAACAAACAATTAGGAGTTTAGGGTATAGACATACTTGCAAAAAAAAATGCCGAACACACTATTTAAAGATTCCCTCACCCCTCATTCTGAAAATGTTCAAAACTGCAGAAACCTACAGTGGTGGAGTAGAGATGGTCATAAGTTTTTTTACGCTCTTCTCTTTGAGATGTGGGGTCACTTATTTTCTTGGATCTGAACTACTGTGACTTCTTGAGCAATCTAAAATGGCAGAAGGTTTTAGATTGCTCTAAAATCTAACTCAGAACTCTGTGACAGTTCTGGACCTAGCTTTTAAGAAGACTGGCTTTTCTGGGAGGTCTCCTGAATCCCTAAGCTGCCACGTAAGCTCCACTACCCTGGTGAAGAGGCTGATGAGAGGCCCCAAGACTACACAGAGAGGGAAAGCTAAATCCAGCCATCTCCACCAAAGCACCAGGCATGCTTTGGATTCTCTGAACCAATTGTCCATCAGCTGTGTGAATATCCAGTCACCAAGTGACTCTAGGTAATGCCACCTAGAGCGGAACCATCATCCAGTGAAAGTCCTCCCAAATTCCTGATGCATAAAATGGTAAAATATAATGAAAGAATGTTTTTTTAAGCCACTAAGCTTTGGGGTAGTTTGGTATGCAGCAACATACAACCACAATGCCTCCATACCCTTCACCCATATCCATCAGCTGTTAACATTGTGCCATATTTGTGCCCCTGCCCTCTCTCTCTGTTGTGCTGAATCATTTGAAAGTAACTTGCTGATACCATGATGCTTCACCTTTAAATTCTTCAGTATGTATTCTTCACAGTCGCAATGCCATTATCACTCCCAAGATACCTAAGATTGACACAATAATGTTCTCTCTTTTCTTTTTTTTATGAGACAGGGTCTTGCTGTGTCACCCAGGCTGGAATGCAGTGCTGCAATTATGGCCTACTGCAGCCTCAACTGCCTGGGTTCAAGCAATCCTCCCATCTCCCATCCCAGCCTCTGGAGTAGCTGGGACCACAGGTGCATGCCACCATTCCCAGTAATTTTTTTTATTATTATTTGTAGAAGTGAGGTCTCACTATGTTGCCCAGGCTGGTCTCAAACTCCTGGGCTCAAGTAATCCACCTCAGCTTCTCAAAGTACTGAGATTACAGGTGTGAGTCACTGTGTCCAGCAGACACATAATATTATCCAAAATGTAATTCATATTCAAATTCCACCAATTACTCCAATCATGTATTTGTATAGTTTTTGTTTTAAAATCCAGAGTCCAATCAAGGATTATGCAGAGGATTATTTCGTTGTCATGTTTCCTCAAGCTTGTTGAAATCTAGTACAATAAGCCCCTGCTTTTTTTGACTTTCATGTTATCGATATTTTTGAGGAGTTCAGAGCAGTTGTCTTGTAGAATGTCACATCATTGGGATTTGTTAAATTATATCCTCAAAAATTATATTAGGGTTAAGCATTTTAATGTATTTTAAATTTTAATTAGTATGGACACATAATAGTTTGTATCTATTTACAGGGTATATATGATATTTTGATACAAGCATGCAATGTGTAATGATAAAATACAGGTAACTGAGATATCTATCACCTCAAACATTTATCATTTCTTTGGGTTGGGAACATTCCAAATCTTCTCTTCTAGTTATTTTGAAGTATACAATAAATTATTGTAACTATAATCAACCTATTGTGCTGCTGAACACTAGATCTTAATCCTTCTACCTATTTTTGTATAGTATTAAGCATTTTTGGTAAGAGAATACTACATGGCTGACAACGTAGGTACTTTCCATTGCTTCGCAGAAGAGGCACATAACGTCAGGTTGTCTCATTATTGATAATGTCAAGTTTGATCATTTGATTAAGGTAGTGTGCACACGTTTCTATGTTGTAAAGATATACCCTTTTCTCTAAAATTAGTGAGGACCCTGTAGTCTTTCAGACTGTGTGGATATCCTGTTTGGAGATTACCTTTCACCACATTGCTTTTAGAATTCATACATGATCCTTGTCTGACTCAATCATTATGAAGTGGTGGTACGGCGGTGATTGTGGTTTGCTAATTCTGTGTTTCTTTCTACATTTGTTAGCTGGCATTTTCTCTAAAGAATTTCTTCACTGCCTATCTCTTCTTTTCACTTATTATAATAAACTAAAAGATTCATTTTTAAATGGTTGGCTTTGATGCTCAAATTGTCCCATATTTGGTCAATTGGTTCCTGTGTTCCCTTGAGTTTTAGTGCACTTACTTCCTTTCAGGCTTAAGATATTCCAGATTCCCTCTGTAATTCTTCCACCTCACACCTGGAACTAACCATTTCCATAAAGAACCCTGGTTCTTTTTGTGAGAAAGGTATGTAGAAGCCACATTCTGGGCTCTAGGTATGCTAATTGCTCCTGGGACTCAATTTATACTGATACTGCAATTCAAATCCAAGATCACAGGATCCCTCACATTCCTCTATTCCACAAGTGTATCTCCCCTTCCCCACAGCAAGGGACTTGGTTCACCAAAGAACAAATTCATTTGCTCATTTGCCCTATCTTACATATACACAGAAAGTTCCAGAATTATTCCACTAAGACAACTAACAACCGAGTCAAGCTTCTTTGTTTTTTTTCTGCCTTTAAAATATTTGAAGGATTTTCAACCAAACTTCCATGTATAAAATTTACTTGAATTAATTCTTTCTTCTGTTTAGCTATGTTATCAACTTTATGCACAGTCAAGTTCTACTTGTTTTCAATGTTAGTAATCTTTTTCCCATTTTTAAAATTTCATTTGATTTTAAAATAATATGTAAACCACTTACATGGATCAAATGTCAAAATTATATAAAAAGGTAATATTGAAAAACTCTCTCGGCCGGGCGTGGTGGCTCAAGTCTGTAATCCCAGCACTTTGGGAGGCCGAGACGGGCGGATCACGAGGTCAGGAGATCGAGACCATCCTGGCTAACATGGTGAAACCCCATCTCTACTAAAAAATACAAAAAACTAGCTGGGCAAGGCGGCGGGCGCCTGTAGTCCCAGCTACACGGGAGGCTGAGGCAGGAGAATGGCATAAACCTGGGAGGCGGAGCTTGCAGTGAGCTGAGATCCAGCCACTGCACTCCAGCCCGGGTGACAGAGCAAGACTCCGTCTCAAAAAAAAAAAGAAAGAAAAGAAAACTCTCTGCTATCTCTATTCATTCCATTTATTCCCAATTAGCACCTATAAACATTTTCATCAGTTTTGTCTTATCTCTTCTTTATTCCTTTTATAAAACCAGGAGAATATATTGCCCCTTTATTTTACACAAAATGTAGTAA
>NW_016810765.1:2381840-2404562 GCF_001698545.2 Rhinopithecus bieti | reverse complement strand
AAATAAGCTTTTTTTTTTTTTTTTTTTTTTTGAGACGGAGTCTCGCTCAGTCGCCCAGGTTGGAGTGCAGTGGCGCAATTCCGGCTCACTGCAAGCTCCGCCTCCTGAGTTCACGCCATTCTCCTGCCTCAGCCTCCCAAGTAGCTGGGACTACAAGTGCTCGCCGCCAGGCCAGGCTAATTTTTTTGCATTTTTAGTAGGTTTCACCGTGTTAGCCAGGATGGTCTCGATCTCCTGACCTTGTGATCCGCCCATCTCGGCCTCCCAAAGTGCTGGGATTACAGGCTTGAGCCACCGCGCCCGGCCTTTTTTTTTCTTTTACTTAATGTATCTGAGAAATCACTCCACCTTAATTGACAAATATCTTGTTCATTCTTTTTTTATGGCTGGTTGCTAAATATTTTATAGTAACTAAAACCAAAACCAGTAAAAACAAAACTTTTTTTGAGACAGGGTCTTGCTCTGTTACCCAGGCTGGAGCACAGTGGCAGCCTCGACCTCCTGGGCTCAATTGATCCTCCCACCTCAGTCTCCCAAGTAGCTGGGAACACACACATGCCCCACCACACCCAGTTAATTTTTTTTATATATATAGAGATGAGGTCTCACTGTGATGCCCAGGCTGGTTTCGAATTCCTGAGCTCAAGCAATCCACCGCCTTGTCCTCCCAAAATGTTAGGATTACAGGTATGAGCCACTGCACCCAGCTGAGCTAAAGATTTTTTAAAGTGAGAATGAAAGAAGGGAATAAAATATAAAATATATCATAAAGTTAAAATGATTTAATCTTTGTGAACTGATATCCAAGAAAAGACAGATCATTGGTAAAGAAAAACTAGTTGATAAATATATCCTGATATATTGTAGGAGTGAAGAGAATTTTTCCCTCCACCTCTGAAGGTTTGAGTCTGTTGAAATGAACTGACCGTTGACAGATTAATGGGAGAAAAGACATACAAATGTATTATTGTGTGTAAGCATGGGAGCCATACAAAATATGAGACTCAAAGAGGGTCAGATAGCTGAAGCCTAAATAACACCCTCCTCAGGGGAAAGAGGAAAATGGAGAATGTGGCAATCAGGAGGGGTAGTAAATAATTTTCAAGGGAAAGAAATGGGCCCAAAGAGCAGACAACAGTTTGTAAATGATTCTCTTGGGAAACTAAATGAGCCCAGCAAGTTATAGGAAGGTAAGGGGCAGAATTACATTGTAAACAAAGGTTGTTTTGTTATGCAGATAAAGTCTGTAAGGTAATCTCTCAGAGCTGCCCTTAGAAGAATAGATAAAAAGTCTATCTGGGGCCGGGCGCGGTGGCTCAAGCCTGTAATCCCAGCACTTTGGGAGGCCGAGACGGGCGGATCACGAGGTCAGGAGATCGAGACCATCCTGGCTAATACGGTGAAACCCCGTCTCTACTAAAAAAATACAAAAAACTAGCCGGGCGCGGTGGCGGGTGCCTATAGTCCCAGCTACTCCGGAGGCTGAGGCAGGAGAATGGCGGGAACCCGGGAGGCGGAGCTTGCAGTGAGCTGAGATCTGGCCACTGCACTCCAGACTCCAGCCTGGGCGACAGAGCGAGACTCCGTCTCAAAAAAAAAAAAAAAAAAAATCTATCTGGGCATGGATAGACTTCTCCCATGGTTAATCTTTTCTGGTTATTTAACAAGATTTCTAGGGATGGTGTTTAAGACAACTACATTCCTTTTGGAAAGATGTTTCCTGTCACATAAGGAAATTCCAGAGAAAACCCTGCACTTGGGAGGGAGAAACAAAAGAAGGTTAGAAAGTCCTTGGTTCTGGCTGGGCATGATGGTTCATGCCTGTAATCCCAGCACTTTGGGAGGCTGAGGTGGGCAGATCACTTGAGGTGGGGAGTTTGAGACCAGCCTAACCAACATGGAGAAACCCCATCTCTACTAAAAATACAAAATTAACCAGGCATGGTGGCACATGCCTGTAAACCCAGCTACTTGGGAGGCTGAGGCAGGAGAATCACTTGAACCTGGGAGGCGGAGGTTGTAGTGAGCCGAGATTGCACCATTGCACTCCAGCCTGGGCAACAAGAGTGAAACTCCATCTCAAAAAAATAAATAAGAAATAAAGTCCTTGGTTCTGAGGTAGCTTCTAAGGTCTTCCAGTTTCTTTTCATTCAAAATGCTCAGCATGCCAAAGCATCATATTTTGGGGATATTATTTTCTGAACCCCAACAACAGATAAGAACTTAACATATGAAAAAGAATCATCACAGTGGAAGGGGAAAATACTCAATAAATTGTTCTGAAAAATTTTTCTGGAAATTATTTGGGAACTAAATCCATGGAACTGCAGAATCCTGTCTATAGTCCATAAGAGTTCATGGACCACAGTTTAAAACTCTTAATTTAGAACCTCATTCATGTCTTATCGCATTTCAGAGCAAATTTTGGTATTGACTTTCTTTGTTTCTTTCTGTGTTTGGTATTGACTTTGTTTCTGATATTCTAGGTAGCTTTTTAGAAAAAGCTCTTGATTTTGGGACAATCGCAAATTCACATGCAGTTGTAAGAGATAATACAGAGAGATCCGTGTGTCCTGTTGTATAACAGTTTGGCGTTTGTCTTGGTTCATGGGTTAGACACAAAATCCTTGGAATTTCCTGAGTAATAGTAGTGCCCTTGTTATTCATCAGCACCTTAGATCACCTGATTTTTATGCTAATGAGGTAACTCATTTTAAACCCCTAGATAGCCTCAACCTAAGGGCTGGTCAGCCCTGAAAGAACAACCATGTGATTAGAGGGTTGGGACTTGAGCCATGTGATATCAGTCCAACATCCTAACCTTCAGGAGGTGGAGAAAACATGGTGGAGCTTCCTGGTTGGTGAACACATAAGTGTACCAGGAAAGTGCACCCTGATTCCATGTGGAGACAGCAGTGAAACTCTGCACTGGGGACCTTCCAGACCTCGTCCTATGTGTCTCTTAATTTGGCTAGTCCTGATCTGTACTTTAATAAAACAATACTTTCCTGAGTTCTGTGAGTCATTCTAGTGAATTAAACCTGAGGTGGTTGCGGGAACTCCTGAATTTGTAGCCACTGAGTCAGAAGTGTGGGTGGTCTGAGGACCCCCAAAGAGTGGCTTGAGTCTGGAGTGAGGGAAGCCTATGGAAAACTGAGCCCTTAACTTGTGGAGTTTGCACTAACTTCAGGAAGTTAGTGTCAGGACTGTACTGCAATACAGTAACTGAAGCTGAAACAGAATATACTCTTCACCCAATTTTACCCAATGATAACATCTTGCAAATGTATATACAGTACAATACCACAATTAATTAGGATATTGACATTGAAGCAATCAAGATACAGACCACTTGGTTCTGAAGTTGCTTTAGAAGGCTTCCTATGTCCTTTAGTTCAAAGTACTCAGCATGCCAAACACCATACTTTCTGGGATCATTTTCTGAGATCCCAACAAGCCTATATATCAATTTTGGGATAATTGACATCTTTCTATGCTTATTCTTCCAATCCGTAAGCATGGTGTATCTCTTTATTTATTTAGATCTTTGATTTCTTTCATCAGTGTTGTGTAGTTTTCAGTTTATAAATCCTATAACTATTGTGTTAGATTTATATCTAAGTATTTCAGAATTTTTAAGCAATTATAAATTATATTGCTTTTAAAATTTCTGTATCCAGCTGTTCATTGCTATTACATAGAAATGCAACTGATTTTTGCAACGTGTTTGTGTCTCAGTCCACGTAGTGTTGCTATACAGGAGTACTTGAGGCTGGGTAATTTGTAAAGGAAAAGGGTTTCTTTGCTTCGTGATTCTCATACCTAGAAAAGTTCAAGATTGGGCATCTACATCTGGTGACAGCCACAGGCTGCTTTCATTCATGGCAGAAGGTGAAGGGGGCCAGCATGTACAGAGATCACACAGCAAGAGGGGAAGCGAGAAAGAGAGAGGGGATGTGCCTGTCTTTTCAAAACAACCAGCTTCTCAGGAACTACTAGAATGAGAATTCACTCACTCCCTTCCCCCAATAGGGAAGGCATTCATCCATTAGTGAAGAGTCCACCCCCATGACCCAAACACCTCCCATGAAGCCTCATCTCCAGCGCTGGAATCAAATTTTAACATGAGGTTTTGGGGGACAAACATCCAAATTGCATCAGTAGTATATCCCGGGATCTTGCTGAACTCACCTATTAGTAATAGGATTTTTGAAAATTATTTTATGTAGATTCCTTGGGATTTTCTATATAGGCAATGATGTCATCCATAACTAGGGACAGTTTCACCTCTTCCTTTCCAATCTGATCATTTATTTCCTTTTATTGTCTTGTTACACTGGCTAGAACTTCCAGTTCTATGTTGAGTAAGAGTGGTGAGGGCAGACGTCATTGCCTTATTCAGATTTTGGGGGAAATGTATTTAATCTTTCACCACTAAGTCAAATATTAGCTGTAGGTTTTCTACAGACAGTCTTTGTCAAATTGAGGAATTTCTCTTCTATTCCAACTTTCCTCTGAGAGTTTTTATAAAATCAAGAATTAATGTTAAATTTTATCAGATAATTTTTCTGCATTGATTCATATAAGTATGGGATTTTTTGTTGTCATTGCATAACATGGGTTACTGTGTAGAAAAAAAAAAACTGTTTCTCCCACTACGCTCTCACAACAGGCTTTTAACACCAGATATATGGGGTTTCTCCCCATCATCAAGCAGGCAAACAATCCTGCCATGGACACCAGCTGGCTGTCTTCCAACTCATTTCAGTTTTGACACTATCTACCTGGAGACAGTGTGAGATCCCATGGGGTGAGGGGTCTGTCTCATCCCACAAGAGTGCCCCCTAATTCTGATGCCAGTTGCAAGCCCCAGGTTGTTGTGCCTGTGCTTCTGATCAACCAGCTATAAGTTGGGGGACCCCTGTCTTTGGATTTGATTAATTTGCTTGAGCAGCTCATAGAACTTAGAGAAACAATTACTTACATTTACTGGTTTACTATAGAGGATATTACAAAGGCTACAGATGAAGAGATGCATAGGGTGAGGGATGGACAAAGGAGCACAAAATTTCTATTCCCTCCCCTGATGTGCCACCCTCCAAGAACCTCCATGTGTTCAGCTGTCTGGAAGCTCTCTGTACCCTGTTCTCTTGGGCCTTTTATGGAGACTTCATTGGATAAGCGTGATTGAAGGATGGGAAACTGTGTAGAAATGTGACTGGACAAAAAGGGTATGATTTAATACTAATAGACAGAATGAGGAAACCCAGCAAGACCTGTTTGTTCAGGTTCTTCTTGGCTTCTCTTTTGTAGCATTTCTTCTTTCCAGAACCCCTCTGGAACGAAAATCTTGAGACCTATTATCGAACAAGTGTATATCAGAGAATTTCTGTATGGCCAGCTCCAAGACAGAAAGACAAGGGAAGATTATATTTTTAGTCTCGCCTTGGGGAGAAAACAAGCAAGTGAAAGGAGGGCTGGAGATGATGAGAGAGAGTTTCTGTTTCCTGAGGCCTGCTTCTGAGTCTAAAACACCCCCACATTATAACTAAAGACTATCTTTCACCTTTATTGCTCTGAAGCTATTCCAAAGCTGCTTCAGGAACCAAGGACAAAAAGCTAAATACTTTAACAAAATATATGATTATTGCTTTAGTGACTCAGGAAATAACAAGGACTATGGGATTTATGAGCCAGGAACTGTGGACAAACAACATATATGTTATATGTAATATATGTAATGTGATTATAATATATGTATTATATATAGTTTATACACACATATATACAATTATATGTATGTATAATATGTATATATTATATACATAATATGTGATCACATTAGTTGCTTTTTGAATATTCAACCAGCCTTGCATCTGCAAAAGAAATCCCACTTGGTCATGTTGCATTATTCTTTTTGTATTACTGGATTCTTTGTCTTATAATGGATGTAAGTCACCACTTACATTTAATGTAAGTATTGTCAATGTCTTGATTTCTCCATTATTCATGAAGGATATTTTCTTTGGTATAGGTTTCTGGATTGACATTTCTTTTATTTCACGCCTAAAAAATATACAGGTTGAGCATCCCTAAACTGAAAATCCAAAATCTGAAATACATTAAAATCAGACATTTTTTGACATGACTTCACAAGTGGAAAATTTCACACCTGATTTCATGTGATGGGTCACAGTCAAAATGCTGTCAAAACTTTCATGGACAGGCCAGGTGCAGTGGCTCATGCCTGTAATCCCAGCACTTTGGGAGGCCAAGGCAGGTGGATCATTTGAGGTTAGGAGTTCAAGACCAGCCTGGCCAACATGGTAAAACCCCGTCTCTACTAAAATACAAAATTAGCTGGGGGTGGTGGCACACACCTGTAATCCCAGCTACTTGGGGGGCTGAGGCGGGAGAATCACTTGAACCTGGGAGGCGGAGGTTGCAGTGAGCCAAGATCGCGTCACTGAACTCCAGTCTGGGCAAAAAAGTGAGACTTCATCTCAAAACAAAAACAAACAAACAAACAAAAACTTTCATGCACAAAATAATCTAGAATATTGTACAAAATTACCTTCGGGCTATGTGTATAAGGTAGTTATGAAACAAAAAAGTAAATGTTGTGTTTAGAATTGGGTCCGATCTCCAAAATACCTCATTATATATGCAAATATTCCAAAATCAGAAAAAATCTAAAATCTGAAACACATTTAGCCCCAAGCATTTAGATAGGGGATATTCAACCTGTACCACTTTCTTCTGGCCTCCATGTTTCTGATGAGAAATATGCTGTAATTCTAATTACTTTTAGTTTATAGATATGCTGTTGTTTTTCTCCAGCTGCTTTCAAGATTTTTGTTTGTCAGTTTTAGTTTCCAGAAGTTTAATTATGATGTGTGTTGACTTGAATTTCTTTGGGTTTATCCTGTTTAATATTCACTTAAATTGCTGAATCTGTAAGTTTGTATCTCTGGTCAAATTTGTGAAGTTTTCAGCTATTATCTTTTCAGGTATTTTTCCAGCCCTCCCCTCTTCCTTCACTTCTTCCAGAACTCTGATGAAATGATGGTAGATTTTTAGTTTTGTTACTTAACCTCTGTTCATTTTTTTTCAGTCTATTTTTTCTCTCAGTTCTTGAGAGCAATTTCTATTATTCTATTTTTCCATTCACTGACTTTTTCCCTCTGTTCCCACCATTCTGGTGTTGATCCTATTCACTGAGCTTTTAAATTCAGCCACGGTATTTTTTATTTCTAAAATTTCCATTTGGTTCTTCTATTTATCTTCTATTTGTCTGCTGAAGTTGCCTATTACTTAATTTGTTTCAAGCATGTATAATTCCATCTCTGTTGGCATCTGTTGATTGTCTTTTTTTCTTTAACTTTTATATTAAGTTCAGGGGTGCATGTACAAGTTTGTTACATAGGTAAACATAGGGTTATGTGGGTTTGTTGTACAGATTATTTCATCTTAATACCCAGATATTAACCCTAGTATGCATCAGTTACTTTTTCTGATCCACTTTCTCCTCCTACCTTCCCTCATCTGATAGGCCCCAGTGTGTGTTGCTCCTTTCTATGTGTCCACGTGTTTGCTTCTTTTATCTCCTACTTATAAGTCAGAGCATGTCGTTTTCTTTCTTTTTTTTTTTTTTTGAGACGGAGTCTCGCTCTGTCGCCCAGGCTGGAGTGCAGTGGCCGGATCTCAGCTCACTGCAAGCTCCGCCTCCCTGGTTTATGCCATTCTCCTGCCTCAGCCTCCCAAGTAGCTGGGACTACAGGCGCCACCTCACCCAGCTATTTTTTTTTGTATTTTTTAGTAGAGATGGGGTTTCACCGTGTTAGCCAGGATGGTCTCGATCTCCTGACCTCATGATCCGCCCGTCTCGGCCTCCCAAAGTGCTGGGATTACAGGCTTGAGCCAACGCGCCTGGCGCATGTCGTTTTCTATTCCTGTGTTAGTTTGCTAAGGATAATGGCCTCCAGCTCTATTCATGTCCCTGCAAACAACATTATCTCATTCTTTTTTATGGCTGCATAGTATTCCATGGTGTATATGTACTACAGTCTCTTTATCCTGTCTATAATTGATGGGCATTTAGGTTTATTTCATGTCTTTGCTAGTGTCAATAGTGCTGCAATGAACATATGTGTGCATGTGTCTTTATAATAGCATGATTTATATTCCTTTGGGTATCTAACCAGTAATGGAATTGCTGGGTTGAATGATATTTCTGTCGTTAGGTCTTTGAGGAATTGCTACACTGTCTTCCACAGCAGCTGAACGAATTTACACTCCCACCAACAGTGGGATTCCTTTTTCTCATTCCTTTGTCTCCACAACCTCACCAGCATCTGTTATTTTCAGCTTTTAATAACAGCCATTTTGACTGGCGTGAGATGATATTTCATTGTGGTTTTGATTTGCATTTCTCTAATGACCAGTGATATTGAGATTTTTATTTTCATATGCTTGTTGGCCACATGTATATCTTCCTTTGAAAATGTCTGTTCATGTGCTTTTCCAACTTTTTAATGTTTTTTTCTTGTAAATTTAAGTTTTTATAGATGCTGAATATTAGACAGATGAATATTTGTCAGATGCATAGTTTGCAAATATTTTCTCCCATTCTGTAGGTTGTCTGTTTACTCTGTTGATAGTTTCTTTTGCAGTGCAGAAGCTCTTTAGTTTAATTAGATCCCATTTGTCAATGTTTGCTTATGTTGCAATTGCTTTTGGCATGTTCATCATGAAATCTTTGCCGGTGCCTGTGTCCTAAATGCTATTGCCTAGATTGTCTTCCAGGATTTTTATAGTTTTGGGTTGCACATTTAAGTCTTTAACCCATCTCGAGTTTGTGATTGTATATGGTGTAAGGAAGAGATTCAGTTTCAATCTTCTGCATATGGCTAGCCAGTTATCCCAGCACCATTTATTGAATAGGGAATCCTTTCCCTATTGCTTGTTTATGTCAGGTTTGTCAAAGTTCAGATGGTTGTAAGTGTGTGGTCATATTTCTGGGTTCTCTATTCTGTTCCATTGGTCTATGTGTTTGTTTTTGTACCAGTACCATGCTGTTTTGGTTACTGTAGCCTGTAGTGTAGCTGAAATGGAGTAGCATGATGCCTCTAGCATTGTTCTTTTTACTTAGGATTGCCTTGGCTATTCAAGCTCTTTTTTGGCTCCATATGAATTTTAATATAGTTTTTTCTAATTCTGTGAAGAATGTCAGTGGTAGCTTGATAGGCATAGCCTTGAACCTATAAATTGCTTTGGGCAGTATGACCATTTTAACAATATTTATTTTTCCTATCCATGAGCACGGAATGTTTTTCCATTTGTTTGTGTCATCTCTGGTTTCTTTGAGAAGCGGTTTGTAGTTCTCCTTCTTGAGATCTTTCATATCCCTGGTTAGCTGTATTCCTGGGTATTTTATTCTTTTTGTGCCAAATGAGAATGGGAGTTTGTTTCTGATTTGGCTCTCAGCTTGACTGTTTTTGGAGTACAGGATTGCAATGATTTTTGCACATTGATTTTGTATCTCGAGACTCTGCTGAAGTTGCTTGTCAGCTTAAGTTTTTGGGCTGAGACTAAGGGGTTTTCTAGATATAGGATCATGTCATCTGCAAACAGGGATAGAAATTCCTATTTGGATGCCCTTTATTTCTTTCTGTTGCCTGACTGCCCTGGCCAGGACTTCCAATAGTATGTTGAATAGGAGTGGTGAAAGAAGGCATCCTTATCTTGTGCCAGTTTTCAAGAGGAATGCTTCCAGCGTTTGCCCATTCAGTGTGATGTTGAGTGTGGGTTTCTCATATATGGCTCTTGTTATTTTGAGGTGTGTTCCTTCAATACTTAGTTTATTGAGAGTTTTTAACATGAACGGAGTTAAATTTTATCAAAAGCCTTTTCTGCATCTATTGAGATAATCGTATGGGTTTTGTCTTTAGTTCTATTTATGTGATGAGTCACATTTATTGATTTGCATATGTTGAACCAACCTTGCATCCTAGGGATAAAGCCTACTTGATCGTGGTGGATAAATTTTTTGATGTGCTGCTGGATTCAGTTTGCCAGTATTTTTTGAGGATTTTTGCACTGATGTTCATCAAGGATATTGGCCTAAAGTTTTCTTTTATTGTATCTCTGCCAGGTTTTGGTATCAGGATGATGCTGGCCTCTTAGAATGGGTTAGGGAGGACTCTCTCCTCCTTAATTTTCTGGGACAGTTTCAGTAGAAATGATACCAGCTCTTCGTACATCTGGTAGAATTCAACTGTAAATCCATCTGGTCCTGGCCTTTTTTTGGTTGGAAGGCTATTTATTACACCCTAAATTTCAGAGTTTATTATTGTCCTGTTCAGGGATTCATTTCCTTCCTGGTTCACTCTAGGGAGAGTGTATTTGTCCAAGAATTTATCTATTTCTTCCAGATTTTCTAGTTTACATGCATAGAGTAGAGTTGTTCATAGTGTTATCTGATGGTTGTTTGTATTTTTGTGGGGTCAGTGGTAATATTTCCCTTATTGTTTCTGATTGTGTTTATTTGAATCTTCTCTTTTTTCTTCTTTGTTAGTCTAGCTAGCAGTCTATTTTTACTAATTTTTTCAAAAAACCAGCTCCTAGATTTATTGATCTTGTGAAAGATTATTCATGTCTCAATCTCCTTCAGTTCAGTATTGCTTTCGGTTATTTCTCGTCCTGATAGCTTTGGGATTGGTTTTCCCTTGGTTTTCTAGTACTTTCAGTGTGATGTTAGGTTGTTAACTTGAGATCTTTCTAACTTTTTGATGTCGGCATTCAGGACTATAAAATTCACTCTTCACACTCCCTTAACTGTGTCCCAGAGATTCTGGTATGTTGTATCTTTGTTCTCATTAGTTTCAAAGAACTTCTTGATTTCCGCCTTAATTTTGCTATTTACACAAAAGTCATTCAAGAGTAGTTATTCAATTTCCATGTAATTGTATGGTTTTAAGTGAATTTCTTAGTCTTAATTTATAATTTGATTGCACCATAACCCTAGAGACTGTTCTAATTTCAGTTATTTTGCATTTGCTGAGGAGTGTTTTACTTACAATTATGTGATTGGTTTTAGAGTATATGCCATGTGGCAATGGGAAGAATGTATATTCTGTTGTTTTGTGTTGAGTTCTGTAGTTGTCTATCAAGTCCATTTGATCTAGAGCTGAGTTCAGGTCCCAAATATCTTTGTTAATTTTCTATCTCAATGACCTGCTAATGTTGTCAATGGGGTGTTAAAGTCTCCCACTATTATTGTGTGGGAGTCTAAGTCTCTTTGCAAGTCTCTAAGAACTTGCTTTATGAATCTGTATGCTCCAGTGTTGGGTGTGTATATATTTAGGATAGTTAGATCTTCTTGTTGAATTGAACCCTTTCCCATTATATAATGCCTTTCTCTGTCTTTTTTTTAATCTTTGGTGGTTTAAAGTCTGCTTTGTCAGAAACTAGGATTGCAACCACAGCTTTTTTCTGTTTTCCATCTTCTTGGTAGGTTTTTCTTCATCCCTTTATTTTGAGCCTATGTGTGTCTCTGCATGTGAGATGGGTCTTTTGAAGACAGTATATCAATGGGTCTTGGTTCCTTATCCAGCTTGCCACTCCATGTCTTTTAATTGGGGCATGTAGCCCCTTTACATTTATTTATTTTTTGAGATGGAGCCTCGCTGTGTCACCCATGCTGGAGTGTCATGGCACCATCTCAGCTCACTGCAACCTCTGCCTTTTAGGTTCAAGTTATTCTCCTGCCTCAGCCTCCCGAGTACTGGGATTACAGGCACCTGCCACATTGCCCAGCTAATTTTTGTATTTTTAGTAGAAATGAGGTTTTGCTATGTTGGCCAGGCTGCTCTCAAACTCCTGGCCTCAAGTGAGCCAGGCCTCCCTTGGCCTCCCAAAGTGTTGGGATGACCAGCATGAGCTACCACGCCTGGTCCCATTTACATTTAAGGTTAGTATTGATATGTGTGGATTTGATCCTGTCATCATGATGTTAGCTGGTATTATGCAGACTTGTTTATGTGGTTGCTTTATATTGTCACTGGTCTGTGTACTTCAATGTGTTTTTGTAGTTGCTGGTAATGGTCTTTCTTTTCTATATTTAGCGCTTCCTTCAGGAGCTCTTGTAAGGCACTTGTTTGTCTGAAAAGGATCTTATTTCTCCTTTGCTTATGAAGCTTGGTTTGGCCAGATATAAAATTCTGGGTTGGAATTTCTTTTCTTTAAGAATGTTGAATATTGGCCCCCAGTCTCTTATGGGTTTTATGGTTTCAGCTGAGAAGTCTGCTATTAGTCTGATGGGCTTCCCTTTGTAGGTGACCTGACCTTTCTCTCTAGCTGTTTTTAACATTTTTTCTTTCATTTTGACTGTGGAGAACCTGATGATTATGTGTCCTGGGGATGATTTCCTTGGACAGCATTACAAAAGATGAAATGCTTTAGAATTTGCATGTCATCCTTGTGCAGGAGCCATGCTAATCATCTCTGTATTGTTCCAATTTTAGTGTATGTGCTGCCGAAGAGAGCACTGTCTTTTTTCAAACAGGTTGAGCTCTTCCTGGTTCTTGGTATTATGAGTGATTTTCATTTGAAACCTAGACATTTTCATACTATGCTATGAGACTCTGGGTCTTATTTAAACTATTTTATCTGGCTTTCTTTGACATTACTCTGGTATACTGGAGGGGCATATTGCCTCATTATTGACAAGTGGAGGTAGAAGTCCAGTTCTCCCAGTCAACCTTTGTTGATACCTGAATTGTAACAGGTTCTTGTTACCACTGAGAGTGGGAATTCTAGAAGAATTCCACTGACACAACTGTGGAAAGCCCTGACTCTTCACTACTGTCTTCTGACACCACCACACTGGGGAAGGAAAAGGCTTCTTATTGTTGCCATGCAGAGGTGCAAGTCCAGGTTCCCCATTTGGTTTTCACTGACGTGGTAGAGGTGTGGGGAAGGTCTTATTACCAGCAATGGGGTGAAAGTCCCAGTTCCCTATTTGCCTTCTCTGATACCATCATGGTGTGGCATGGTGTTGAGCTCCCTTGGTACAGCCTCTGATGGCTGGAAATCTAGGCTTCCCACACAGTCTTCACTAGTGGGGACAAGAATAGGTCACAGTCTTTTCTTTGGTGCTTGGTCAGAGTAGAGCAAGTAGGTTATTGGCTAAAAGTTTTTTGTTTTGCTGTGCTGTCCCTTTCTTGTTCCTTTGGTTACAGAGAGCAAAATTTCATGGTTTTTTTTTTTTTCTTGTCTGTGCCTATTGGTGTTTTGAGGTTACTGTTTCCTTCAGCTCTAAGTCTGGGATGTATGAAGTAAAAAGAAAACCCAGGAAACTTACCACCACATCATTACTTGGATCCCAAGATCCTTAGCCAGTCTGGATTCTTCTCTCCACCTTTCAGAGTCTTCTTATGTTCATTTAATACATAATGTCCCAGGCCAGGTGTGGTGGCTCACGCCTGTTATTCCAACACTTTGGGAGGCCAAGGTGGGTGGATCCCCTGAGGTTAGGAGTTTGAGACAAGCCTGGCCGACATGGTAAAACCCTGTCTCTACTAAAAATACAAAAATTAGCCTAGCATGGTGGAAGGCGCCTATAATCCCAGCTACTTGGGAGGCTGAGGCAGGAGAATTGCTTGAACCTGGGAGGCAGAGTTTGCAGTGAGCTGAGATCGCGCCATTGAACTCCAGCCTGGGTGACAGAGAGAGACTCGGTCTCAAAAAAAAATTATATATATATATAAAAGTATATATTCCAAAGTTTTTAATTCTACTTTGTGAGAGAAATATGTTTATTGCATGTTGCTGAAAGCAGAAGTTCTCTGGTGTTGAATTTTTATCAGAAGCTTTTTTGAAATCTGTTAAGATGATCTTTCTTTTTTGACTTTTTAATATGTTGATTTAAGCTGTTGTGTTATTGCTCATTGTGTTAATCCATTCTCACACTACTATAAAGAACTCCCTGAGACTGGGTAATTTATAAAGAAAAGAGGCTTAATTGACTCACAGTTCTGCAGGCTGTACAGGAGACATGGCCGGGAGGCCTCAGGAAGCTTACAATCATGACAGAAGGTGAAGGGGAAGCCAGCACATCTTACATGGTTGGAGCAGGAAGATGAGAGAGCGAAAAGGGGAAAGGTTACACATTTTTAAAACAACCAGGTCTCATGAGAACTCATTCACTATCATGAGAACAGCAAGGAGGAAATCTGCCCCCATGATTCAGTCACCTCTTACCAGGACTCTTCTCCAATGTGTGGGGATTACAGTTCGACATGAAATTTAGGTGGGACACAAAATCAAACCATATTACTCATTAACAGATGTTCTAAAATAAATACATAGTATTACAGTTTTTTTTAAAGATGTATGTAATAGATTATCGGAACATTTGTATGCAAATTAGGTAAACATTTTTTAAAAAGAAAACTTGTATATTTAAAAGTGTAATTGTACTGGGCATGTAATCCTAGCACTTTAGGAGGCTTCAGTGGGAGGATTGCTTGAGCCCAGGAATTCAAGACCAGCTTGGGCAACATAGCAAGATTCCATCTTGACAAAACAAAAATTAAAGATTAGAAAAAGGGTAAGCTGGGTGCAGCAGCTCACACTTGTGATCCCAGCACTTTGGGAGGCCAAGGCGGGTGGATCACCTGAGGTCAGGAGTTCAAGACCAGCCTGGCCAACATGTTGAAACCCTGTCTCTACTAAAAATACAAAAAAAAAAAAAAAAATTAGCTGGGCATGGTGGCAGGCTCCTATAGTCCCAGATACTTAGAAGGCTGAGCCAGGAGAATTGATTGAACCTGAGAGGCAGAGGTTGTAGTGAGCCGAGGTCATGCCACTGCACTCCAGCCTAGGTGACAAAGAAGCCATCTCAAAAAAAAAATTATCAGTAATTATCAGTTGTGTACAAAATAACTTACATAAAACCTTATTCTCCCGTTTTAAAAAATCATTCATATTTATTTTAAAGAGGATTACCTATTATTGAATTTTCATGTGCAATGATGTCNCACACACACACACTCTCTCTCTCTCTCTCTCTCAAGTTATTCCTCAGAGCGGAAATGCTCAGTTCAGACGTGGCTTGGAAGATATAAACATCATTGAAATTCAAAAGCAGTTCTGAAAGAGAGGATGCCTCAATTGGTATGCAAGGGATGTTTCCTCCCCCTGAATACATTATGAACTTGCAGCATGCTAATATGCCATGCTATCATAAGCACCAGATGGGGCAGTAGGCAGTACATGTCCCATCAAACCTCAAGAAGATGTATTAATGTATATGCTCTTTAAAAAAAAAAAAAAAAAAAGACAGGGTCTTTTCTGTTGCCCAGGCTGGAGTGAAGTGGCACAATCATGGCTCATTGCAGCCTCCACCTCCTGGGCTCAAGTGATCCTCCCACCTCTTACTCCTGGGTAGCTGGGATTACAGTTGCACACCATCATATCTGGCTACTTAAATAAAAATCTGTAGAGATGGTGTCTCATTATGTTCCTCAGATTGGTCTCAAACTCCTGGCCTCAAGCAGTCTCCAGCCTCGGCCTCCCAAAGTGCTAGGATTACAGGCCTGAGCTAGTATGCCTGGCCCATCCATGTATCTTGATCTCTCTTTAAGTCTTCTCTGACCCCTTTTCACTACCATCTTCTCCCCATATAAAATAAAACTCCCATATCTGCTTTTCCTTTCTTCCTTACTTTGCTTTATCTTTTTTTTCTTTATTTATCCCTACCTGGTATGTCCTGTATTTGCTTATTTATGTAAACTATAAGCTCTGTCAGAGCAGAGAAGTTGTTTCTTTCAGTCCTTTATCCTAGATCCCAGAATGATACCTGGCATGCTGTAGAGATTCAATAACTATTTCTTGGATGAATGGCTTGATTTTAAAAAGTGGAGACTATGGTGTCTACGTGGCTTTTAGTGAAGATGGCTTGCCTCTGTACTACTCATTGTAATTTGTCATTTGTATTTCTTATTATTGCTTCATCTTGATGTTATGAAGCCAAAACTTCTGCTTTAAGGTATAAAATTAAATTCCCTAATAACAGAGATAGATGCTTATATGTGTAACAATCTACCAAAATGAAGGTTTATCTCTACCCTGGTATGATATGTATTATGGACCATAATTATGGTACATATTATGGACAGTATACTAATGAAGGACATGGCAAAGAATGCGTGGGGAGTTTAATTGCAAGTCACCACTGCAGTTGAGTCCAACCTTTCTGCATAGAGCCATTCATCATGAGTGACAGGCAAGAGAGGAGGAGAAGCAGCAGATTCTTCCACGGATCACTCTCTCCCCTACTTGCCTCACCCTGTCATTCCGTTTACAGTCCTCTCTGTCGGCTGCAATCATTCCCAGAGGACGTATTTATCACCATGAAAAAAACTCGAATGACATCAGCAGCAGCACTTACAACTCTGTGCTGTGATCCAGTAAATAATGTGTGCTCAGCATGTGGAAGTGGGGAAGCAGCCCTTAATATTATCAAAAACCAGGCAGGGTTCTCAAGCCTTGGCCTTACCCAGGAGCTGGTTAGGCACGCAGAATCTCAAGCTCCACCTCAGACCTGCATTTTAATGAGACTGCCGGTGATTTGTGTGGACACTGAAGTTTAAAAAGCACTAGTCTGTAGACTTGACTAATACCCAAAGCCATCATCTCTTTAAGACGTGATTTTAAACCATTGTGTCACAAATAGAATCCAACTAAAGTGAGAAAATAAAGCTTTTCCTGTCTCACCCCAGGGATGAAGTAGAAACAGAAGTTGAATTAACACGTTGAATTAACCCATGTGAGTTCATGGTTTCCAAAGCTCTTATGTGTAAATATCTTTCTGTTCCCTGTAAGATGAGCATTATCATTCCTGTTTTCTGTGGAGTAAACTGATGTTCAGAAAAATGAACTGATTCTCCCAAGGTGACACGGTCAGTAAATGGAAATAAAATGGCCAGAATCAATCCTCCCCAACCCCACAACCCCTAATCCCACTCTCTTCTACCTCATCACAACATTTTGAAGTTTTAAAAAATCTCTTCTTTCTGTCTTTCCCTCCGTCCTTTTCTCTCTTTCTCTTTTAAAAGGTGAAACATAGCTAGTCAAGGCATATTTTTTTCTTTTTATTACTGAATCCCACATTTATTTAATGAAGTGCAGCTCTGAACAGAAGATCAATTTTTGATGATTCTTTGCAAATCATTTGTTTGAATCTACCTGAAATGCCTCTGCTTTTGGAGAATGTTCACCACTGCAATCTGGTTTATGTTGTGTAGCTATAAATTAGATATAAATTACATATAGACAGATGTAGATAGATATCTATTATAATATAGATAAATTATATCTATATAAATTATATATAATCAGTATAAATCATATTGGCGTATACTTTATATAGACAGAAATTAAGTGCATATTTGGATCAGCTGAATGAGTCTGCAGCATTGTAGCAATCAGTAAAGCCATCCCCAGTGAAGCGATACCACTCAGCTCTGGCTTATTTCTTAAATATGTATTAATGTTCAGGAACATTTTTGCCCCTAGAAAGAAAACAAAATTTTACAATTTTGGAGAAGAAATAAATTGTGAGGATTTGAGATGAGTGGGGACACATGCAGGGGTTCCCAAAACCCATTTTAAAAAGATACACAAAAAAGTAGAAAGTATCTCTATTTTGACTTAATATGTGTGTGGGGGGGTGGGAGGAGCCCACTCTGTGGTTATGCACATGCACACACATAATTTGATCCTAATACCTACTTTAAACTCTTTCCTTAGAGCCTTTTAGGACAGATCCTATGCACTTTAGCTAATATCTTTGCAGAATCTGTGGAAGACTGACAATAACAGCACTGAGTGGATTATACTCCTGTAAATAAAATTGTCAGTGATTAAGATAGAGTACACTTATGGCCGGGCGCAGTGGCTCACGCCTGTAATCCTAACACTTTGGGAGGCTGAGTCAAGCAGATCATGAGGTCAAGAGGTCAAGATCATCCTGGCCAACATGCTGAAACCCCATCTCTACTAAAAATACAAAAATTAGCTAGGCATGGTGGCGTGCGCCTGTAGTCCCAGCTACTCAGGAGGCTGAGGCAGGAGAATTGATTGAACACAGGAGGCGGAGCTTGCAGTGAGCCCAGATTGTGGCACTGTACTTGAGCCTGACAACAGAGTGAGACTCCGTCTCAAAAAAAAAAAAAGAGTATACTTAGATGAGTTCCAGAATGTCATCAAAGCTTGCATTTTAAAACTCTTCCAGCTCTTTTCTGTAGATTCTTTGGTAAAAGTAAGGAAAGGAAGAGCTGAAAGTTTTAACATTTTACTTCTCTACAAACCTCACATTAAATAGCCAGTTGGCGGGGGGTGGAGTGGGGGGGAATAAAATATTAAATGTAACAGACTTACAGAGTTTGTTTATTTTAAGTGTCAAAAAACAGTTCTGTTTGGGAATCAGAAATCCAGTTTTGAGAGAACACAACTTGGGTAGCCCCTGTTCTCCCATCAACACACCAGAGGGCTGTAAGTTATAAAAATATGGCTCAAGAAATAATAGTTGATATTCTGTACATGCACTAGGAGGTCTCGAGGGCCCGAGAAATGTGTACGGTCTACACTAATAAGGTAAATCATGTGAGTTGTCTATACAGCCAGCTATTTTCACCAGCAATTGTTTAATTAAACATTGGAGCACTGTAGAAGGGTCATAGCTTATTGCCATTATTTAATATTTGTTTTATGACCCGCAAGGAAGGACCTGTGGGGACCAGCAATTTTTCTCTTGGGAAATAGATACAATCAGAACCATCAACCCCAAGCATACATAAAACAGGATCTAAATCACATTTATCTCCCGCCAGAGAACCAGAAACGCAATGACTGTGTCTCCAGAATTAAAAATTAATAGCTGTAAAAGGAATATAAAAGGGGTGAAAAGGATGTAGGTTTTGTAACAATACGTAAGGAGCACCTAGAGGACCATTTATTTGCATTTTGAAACTGGAGAGTTACAAAGATGGTCAATTCTGTTGAACAGCTTTTAAACCTAAAAGGCTTGTTTGCAAAAACCGACTTGAATGCAGTTAAAGTGTTTTAGCCTGAATTTGTAGAGCAGCTGACAGAAAATGCAAACAGCAGTTGCAAAATCTCTTTATTTTGTAATGCTTGAATACAACTTTATTGTAATAATATTACTTTTTGTTCCAATTTTATGATTATTTGTGAAGTCAAATATTGACTCTGAGGGCAAAGAACCACTTGGATGTTAAGATGAAAGTAATGCAACCATAGCATTTTCTAATTTATTTCATAATATGTTAGCACAAAGTAATTTATTTACTCATCCAGAGGTATTATCAGCATGTTCTTTTTTTTTTTTTTTCTTTTTTTTTGAGATGGAATAGTCTCTCTGTTGCCCACGCTACCCTGCAGTGGCGTGATCTCAGCTCCCTGGAACCTCCACCTCCCAGATTCAAGCAATTCTCCTGCCTCAGCCTCCTGAGTAGCTGGGATTACAGGCACGCACCACCAGGCTCGGCTAATTTTTGTATTTTTTAGTAGAGCCGGGGGTTTCACCATATTGGCCCGGCTGGTCTCGAACTCCTGATGTTGTGGTCCACCTGCCTTGGCCTTCCAAAGTGCTGGGATTACAGACATGAGCCACTGCGCCCAGCCAGCATGTTACTTTTTTTTTTTTTTTTTTTTTTTTGAGACGGAGTCTCGCTCTGTCACCCAGGTTGGAGTGCAGTGGCCAGATCTCAGCTCACTGCAAGCTCCGCCTCCTGGGTTCACGCCATTCTCCTGCCTCAGCCTCCCGAGTAGCTGGGACTACAGGCGCCACCACCTCGCCTGGCTAGTTTTTTTTTGTATTTTAGTAGAGATGGGGTTTCACCGTGTTAGCCAGGATGGTCTCGATCTCCTGACCTTGTGATCCGCCCGTCTCGGCCTCCCAAAGTGCTGGGATTACAGGCTTGAGCCACCGCGCCCGGCCAGTATGTTACATTTTTAAAGAAAAAGACTAGGAATTACGTCCACTATATTCAACAGGACAATTGATATTCTGTGCTAGTCACAGTACAATTAATGGTATTTCACTAAATAAAACTTCTTCTTAAGCTGTATGTGAAAGAATTATACTTTATATTTGTACATAATTATATTTTATTTTTTTTTATTTATTTATTTTGAGACAGAGTCTCACTCTGTTGCCCAGGCTGGAGTGCAGTGGTGTGATCTTGGCTCACTGCAACCTCCCCCTTCCAGGTTCAATTCTCGTGCCTCAGTCTTCCAAGGAGCTGGATTACAGGCACATGTCACCACATCTGGCTGATTTTTCTATTTTTCATAGAAGGTTTCACCATGTTGGCCAGGCTGGTCTCGAACTGCTGACTTCAAGTGATCCGCCCACCTCAGCCTCCCAAAGTGCTGGAATTATAGGCATGAACCACCACGCCTGGCCTATACATACTTATATTGATATCACACATTTTCTAAGAATTCCTATACTTTGGGATTTTAGGACATTTGTTGAATGAATAGTCATCGTATATTGCTCTCTTAGGCAACTGAAGGCAATTGGGTTAATATACTAGTCATCCCAATTAGCAGATGAAGAGCATGAGGAAAGACAGGCTGGATGCTTGCTGACATACTACGTTTAAACCATGTGACCTATCTTCTGGCTCCTGGGAAGAAACATGAAGTGGAGAGGTCTAGAAGGTTCCCTAGAACCAAACTAGGGCTCATCTTTGCCGAGAAGAGCGGGGAAGCCTCTTCTTACCCCAATCAGCAAGGAATTGATTATTTCTGCAGAGTGACTATTGAGTCTATTAGAAATTGCCTTTAGTTTTACACTTTTCTCTCACAGGTCAAAATTATTTTTTTAAAACAAACAAATTATGGCTAAATCTTTCTTGCTCCAGATAGGATTATTGTTTCTGAAAGAACTTTGACCAGATATGATGGCTCACGCTTATAATCCCAGCACTTTGGGAGGCCGAGGTGCACAGATGACGAGGTCAAGAGATTGAGACCATCCTGGCCAACATGGTGAAACCCCATCTTTACTAAAAATACAAAAATTATCTGGGTGTGGTGGCAAGTGCCTGCAGTCCCAGCTACTCTGGAGGCTGAGGCAGGAGAATTGCTTGAACCCGGGAGGAGGAGGTTGCAGTGAGCCGAGATCACGCCACTGCACTCCAGCCTGAATACAGAGCGAGACTCTGTCTCAATAAATCAATAAATAAAGACAGAAAGAACTTCGCAAAAACTATTTTATGAAGATTCAAGAATTTACAGAGTTCAAGAGTCAGGTCTGAAACCTAACTATGTGGTTTACCAGCCGTATACCCTTAGAAAAATTACAAACCTCTATGTGCCTCAGTTTTCTCATCTGCAAAATGGCAATAAGAAAAGCTCCTCAACCATAGGTTGTGGGAATTAACTGGGCTAATTCTTATAAAGAACATAGAATAGTGCCTTTCACATGTAACACGTAACAAATGTTAACTATTTTTCATATTTCTCCTGACTTTGCTTGGTTACCCTTACTTTTTTTCTTTTGAAATAGGATCTTGCTCTGTTGCCCAAGCTGGAGTGCAATGGTGCAATTATGGCTCACTACAGCCTTGATCTCCTGGGCTCCAGTCGTCCTCCCAACTTAGCCTTCCAAATAACTAGGACTACAAGTGTGAGCCACCAAGCAAGCTAATTTTAAAATTTTGTTGTGGGGATGGGGTCTTGCTATGTTACCCAATCTGGTCTCAAACTCCTGGGCTCAAGCAATCCTCCTGCCTTGGCCTCCCAAAGTGCTGGGATTACAAGTCTGAGCCACTGTGCCCGACTCCTGTTCTTACTTTTGTTGTACTTTTTTTTTTTATTTGAAAATAAATATAATTAGACAAGTTAAAATGTTTTGTTACGTTTTATTTTTCATAGGCTACAATGTTCAGAATTTTTTTTAATTTCCTCTAAAACTAGCATTATAAAGCAAGAATTTTGTTTGTATTTATTTCATTCCTGTTTTTGTTATATGCATCCATGTTTCTACACAGTTGAAACAACAAGTCTACATAAAAAACAACTATCATATTTGCATTCTGCTTTTGTCCCCACTTATCATCATCTATACACATTTTATACATTTCTATAGGCTTAGTAATCATCTCGCTTAATGGATAAAAAATATTTCATTTTTTCTCTTTTCTTTTTTTTTTTTTTTTGGATGGAGTTTCACTCTGTTGCCCAGGCTGGAATGGATGGCAGGATCTTGGCTCACTGCAACCTCCACCTCCTGGGTTCAAGTGATTCTCCTGCCTCATCCTCCCCAGTAGCTGGGACTACAGGCGCACGTCACCATACCCAGCTAATTTTTGTATTTTTAGTAGAGACAGGGTTTCACCATGTTGGCCAGGATGGTCTCAATCTCTTGACTTCGTCATCTGTGCACCTCGGCCTCCCAAAGTGCTGGGATTATAAGCGTGAGCCATCATATCTGGTCAAAGTTCTTTCAGAAACAATAATCCTATCTGGAGCAAGAAAGATTTAGCCATAATTTGTTTGTTTTAAAAAAATAATTTTGACCTGTGAGAGAAAAGTGTAAAACTAAAGGCAATTTCTAATAGACTCAATAGTCACTCTGCAGAAATAATCAATTCCTTGCTGATTGGGGTAAGAAGAGGCTTCCCC
>NW_016810765.1:2361525-2380743 GCF_001698545.2 Rhinopithecus bieti | reverse complement strand
TTTTTTTTGAGATGGAGTTTCACTCTGTTGCCCAGGCTGGAATGTGATGGCAGGATCTTGGCTCACTGCAACCTCCACCTCCTGGGTTCAAGTGATTCTCCTGCCTCATCCTCCCCAGTAGCTGGGACTACAGGCGCACGTCACCATACCCAGCTAATTTTTGTATTTTTAGTAGAGACAGGGTTTCACCATGTTGGCCAGGATGGTCTCAATCTCTTGACTTCGTGATCTGCCTGCCTCGGCCTCCTAAAGTGCTAGGATTACAGGCGTAAGCCACTGCACCCAGTCTTCATTTATTCTACTTTCACAGATAATATTGTAATGGACAGTTTTGCTCTGTTAAAATATTTTCACAGAATAAATTCTCAGGCCAGGCACAGTGGCTCAACGTCTGTAATGCCAGCACTTTGGGAGGCCTAAGCGGCTGGATCTCCTGATATCAGGAGTTTGAGACCAGCCTGGCCAAGATGGTGAAACCCCATCTCTACTAAAAATACAAAAATCAGCCGGGTGTGGTGGTGCACACTTGTAGTCCCAGCTACTAGGGAGGCTGAGACAGAAGACTTGCTTGAATCCAGGGGGCGGAGGTTTCAGTAAGCCGAGATCCTGCCATTGCATTCTAGCCTGGATGACAGAATCCATCTCAAATAAATAAATAAATAAATAAAATAAAAATAAAAAAGAATAAATTCTCAAGAATGAAACAACTTATAACAACAACAACAACAATTACCTATGTCTATATTTCTTCCTTGATTTCTACTCAGAGATTCTTGTCTTCTTACCCTCTGTAGCACCCCCTACTCCTACCAATACCTCAAAAGACTGAAGGATCTTCATAGTCTTCTGGGTGCGTGCCTGATGGGACAGAGTAGTATTCAGGGTTGGAAGCAACAAGGATGCATATACTGGTCAACCATCTCTCTGGAAAACATGAACTCTGACTTGTAGAATTTGCTGACTTGTGTGGTGTAAGTACTCCCACTATGGCTGATTCCAAGCTAACAACTGACTTGTCAAATTCCTGAAAATTTAACTGGCTCTTGGGAGCCAGTATAATAAGCTGGCTCTGGCACAGCAGTAGAAATGGAGTTGAAGTCTTTTGGAATGTTGTACAGCAAAGACCTTCAATGAACCCGTAACCCAAGGAACCACACTGTTAATTCTATGACCTATGCTTTTGTGATTCAAAGTGTGGTCTGAGGATCAGTGAGCCAGATAGAAAAGAAGAATCATGGGCCCTATCCCCAAATCTACTGAACCAGAATCTGTATTTTTACAAGATGCTTCCTTGATTTGTGTGCACATTAAAGTTTGAGAAGCACTGCTCGAGCTAGAGCAGTGGCATTCCACCTACACCTGAAAGGACTCAGTGCTTCGGAGAGCTTATCGATCCAGGAATACACAGTGTAGTGATCTATACTTGTGTTTTATTGCAGGAAAGATAAACACTTACTTCAATGAAAGAAAATACTAAGAATTAATCTGTTTACTAACACTCTGAAATGTGAAGGCTGGTGTCCTACTTACTTTCTAGTAAGAAAATTACATGTATGCAGGTGCTGGAGAGGATGTGGAGAAATAGGAACACTTTTACACTGTTGGTGGGATTGTAAACTAGTTCAACCATTATGGAAAACAGTATGGCGATTCCTCAAGGATCTAGAACTAGAAGTACCATATGACCCAGCCATCCCATTACTGGGTATATACCCAAAGGATTATAAATCATGCTGCTATAAAGACACATGCACACGTATGTTTATTGTGGCACTATTCACAATAGCAAAGACTTGGAATCAACCCAAATGTCCATCAGTGACAGACTGGATTAAGAAAATGTGGCACATATACACCATGGAATACTATGCAGCCATAAAAAGGGATGAGTTTGTGTCCTTTGTAGGGACATGGATGCAGCTGGAAACCATCATTCTCAGCAAACTATCGCAAGGAGAGAAAACCAAACACCACATGTTCTCACTCATAGGTGGGAACTGAACAATGAGATCACTTGGACTCGGGAAGGGGAACATCACACACCGGGGCCTATTATGGGGAGCGGGGAAGGATGGCATTGGGAGTTATACCTGATGTAAATGACGAGTTAATGGGTGCAGCACACCAACATGGCACAAGTATACATATGTAACAAATCTGCACGTTGTGCACATGTACCCTAGAACTTAAAGTATAATAATTAAAAAAAAGAAAAAAAGAAAAAAAAAAGAAAATTACATGTATGAACACTTCTCTAGAAACACATATTTATCAAACGCGTTATGTAAAATTAGGCTATAAGCCCCTAACCTCAAACAGTCTACACTCCAATAACCGTAATTTTTAAGACATAGGTGTTGCATTTGCTGTGCACGTCCTACGTGCATCTCCTCACAGATACCTCCAACTGTCGGCACTTGCATTTCTTTGCCAGAGAGTACACTGAACACTTTGGCAAGCCAACATATTGGGGAATTACATTGCTCTCACCTCTAATAAATCCTCTAGATCCCTTGCTTCTCTGGTAGCATAATACTGAGGATTTATACTGGTTTCTTAAGTTACTCAACCTGATCAAGCTCCCAATGCCCACAGTGGTAACTTAGTAAACAATGAACATTTTGTTGGCTGCTTTCCCTTCCTTTTTTTTCACACCACTTCTTCCCTACTCTTCTACCAGTATTGCCTGAGATCATCTCTCACATATACTCTTTGCCTTTGCATCCCTGACTCAGAGTCTGCTTTTGGGGAAGCCTAAACTAAGACCCTGTGTTGTATAGTATGGAAGACACAAAGTGCTACTGTAGCCTGAGGAAGAGAAATTACTCTCAGCTGAGTTATCAGTTGAGTTGGCTCTAAAAAGCCTGCCAGCATTTCCAGAAGTGAAGATTAAGGAGAAGGAGCCTCACATTTGAAGGAGAAGGAGGAATGGCCCAATATATGTTTAGAAAATAAGGAGAAACCTGAGCATTATTTTTCAAAAAGAAGTTTAAAATTCAACCAAATATGGATTTTGGGGCAAGCTACTCAAAGACTTGTGGTGGTCCTCCAACTGCTTGGTAGAAATCTAAGAAAGATATGTGTAGAAATTAAATTAAGAAAGTTTCATCGGGAGCGGTGGCTCACACCTGTAATCCCAGCATTTTGGGAGGCCAAGGCGGGTGGATAACGAGGTCAGGAGATGGAGACCATCCTGGCTAACACAGTGAAACCCCATCTCTACTAAAAATACAAAAAATTAGCCTGGCATGGTGGCGTGCGCCTGTAGTCCCAGCTACTTGGGAGGCTGAGGCAGGAGAATTGCTTGAACCCAGGAGGCAGACGTTGCAGTGAGCCGAGAATGCACCACTGCTCTCCAGTCTGGGTGATACAATGGGACTGTCTCAAAAAGAAAAAAAAAAAGAAAGAAAGAAAAGAAAAAGAAACTTTCATAGCAGATTAATATATTTGTGACATTTTTATTGTATTCAAAAAAAATATCAGTCCCCAATGGATTGGGATATTCAACAAGCATGTCAAGAATATACAATAAGAACAGGATAGCCTCTTCAATACATGGTGGTGAAAATCTGGATATCCCCATGTGGAAGAATGAAATTAGACCCTTACCTCACACCATGTACAAAAAACCCAAAATGGATTAAAGACTTAAGCGTAAGACCAGAAAATGTAAACTGACTAGAAGAAAACATAGGGGAAAACTCTATGACATTGGTCTGGGCAATGATTTTTTTGGATTGGATCCCAAAGCTCAGACAACAAAAGCAAAAATAGACAGATGAATTACATCAAACTAAGACACGGCAGCATTGGAGACTATTATTCTAAAGTAACTCAGGAATGGAAAACCAAACATCATATGTTCTCACTCATAAGTGGGAGCTAAGCTATGAGAACACAAAGGCATAAGAATAATACAATGGGCCGGGTGCGGTGGCTCATGCCTGTAATCCCAGCACTTTGGGAGGCCAAGGCAGGTGGATCATGAGGTCAGGAGATGGAAACAATCCTGGTCAACATGGCGAAACCCTGTCTCTACTAAAAATACAAAAATTAGCTGGGCATGGTGGTACGTGCCTGTAATCCCAGCTATTCAGGAGGCTAAGGCAGGAGAATCACTTGAACCAGGGAGCTGGAGGTTATAGTGAGCCAAGATCACGTCACTACACTCCAACCTGGTGACACAGCAAGCTCCTAAACAAAACAAAACAAAACAAAACAAAAAAAACTACACATTGGTTACAGTGTACACTGTTTGGGTGATGAGTGCACCAAAATCTCAGACATCGCCACTAAAGAACTTATTCATGTGACCAAACACCATCTTTTCCCAAGACTTAGGATCCAAGACTCTTCATGATTGAGATCCTATTCACCTGTACAAATGTCAGATGAATGTGCTCAGTATAGAGGACTACACCAAGGGGAGAATGGCCAGTCATCTGACATGAGACTGTATAGCTAGCCTTCTTTGGCAAATTCACCAAGACCCAGACCCAGAAACTTACTTAATATTTCGTTGGGGGACTTCAACACCATTTTCACTTAATAGAGCTCTGAAGCCTGATGTAGAAAACCAAACCATGGGAAATACCAGTGTGATGTGGAAAGGTGACTCGCTCTGTTTTGTTTCCTGTTGAAATGAAAGAAAGGAAAAAAGGAACACAAGCAAACAGAAGAGAAGTGGCAGCACAGCAAAGGAAGCAATTAACAGTGTGCAGACAACCTACAGATTGTGAGAAAATATTTGCAAGCCATATACCCAATAAGGGGTTAATATTCAAAATATGTAAGGAGCTCATACAATTCAATAGCAAGAAAACAAAAAATCAAATTAAAAATGGGCAAAGAACTTAAATAGACACCTTTCTCAAAAGAAGACATACAAACGGCCATCAGATATGTGGAAAAAAATACTCAACATTATCAATCATTAAGGAAACGCAAATTAAAACCACAATGAGATATCACCTCATGCCTGTCAGAACGGCTATTAACAAAAAGATCAAAGATAACAAGTGTTGGCAAGGATTTGGAGAAAAAGTAACCCTTGTACACTGTTGGTGGGAATGTAAGTCAGTACTGCCATTACAGAAAATTGTTTGGAGGTTCATCAAAGAAACTAAAAATAACTGGGTGTGGTGGCTCACACCTGTAATCTCAGTACTTTGGGAGGCCAAGGCGGGTGGATCACTTGAGGTCAGGAGCTCAAGACCAGCCTGGCTAACATGGTGAAACCCCTTCTCCACTAAAAATACAAAAAAATTAGCCGAGTATGATAGTACATGCCTATAGTCTCAGGTACTCGAGAGGCTGAGGCAGGAGAATCACTTGAACCCAGAAGGCAGAGGTTGCAATGAGCTGATATCATACCACTGCACTCCAGCCTGGGCGAGAGAGCGAGACTCTGTCTCAAAAAAACAAAACAAAACCAAAATCTAAAAATGGAATTATTGTATGATCCAGCAATCCTACTTCTGGATATTTACAGAAAAGATTTGAAATCAGTTTGTCGAAGTTCATTACAACACTATTCACAATAGCCAAATTATGAAATCATCCTAAATGCCCATCAACAGATGAATAGATAAAGAAAATGTGGTACATATCTACAATGAAATAGCGCCCAGCCTTAAAAGGAAAGAAATTCTGTCATTTGTGACAACATGAATGGAATTGGAGAACATCATGCTATGTGAAATAAGCCAGGCACAGAAAGGCAAATACAGTACCAAATATTCTTACTTATTTGTGAAATCTAAATTAATTGAGCTCATAGAAGTAGAGTAGAATGGTGGCCACCAGAGGCTGGGGAAATAGGTGGGAATGGCGAGATGATAATCAAGGGGCACACAGAATCTCAGTTAGATAAGAGGAGTATAGGTTTCTCTTTTTTCCATCACCCGGCTTGGTGAATATAGCTAATAATAGAGTGTTGGAAATTTCAAAAATGCTGAGAGTAAATCTCAAATGTTCTTACCACAAAAATAATTACATGTTTGAGGTGATAGATATGTTAATTAGCTTGGTTGACTTATTTCACATTGTATTCATAAATCATAACATCACTTTGTACCCCATAAATACATACAATTAAAAATGATCTGCTGGGCACAGTGATTCACACCTGTAATCCCAGCACTCTGGGAGGCCGAGGCAGGCAGATCACAGGGTCAGGAGATTGAGACTATCCTGGCTAACACGGTGAAATTCCGTCTCTACTAAAAATACAAAACAATTAGCCGGCTGTGGTGGCGGGTGCCTGTAGTCCCAGCTACTCTGGAGGCTGAGGCAGGAGAATGGCGTGAACCCGGGAGGCGGAGCTTGCAGTGAGCCGAGATCGCGCCACAGCACTCCAGCCTGGGCAACAGAGAGAGATTCCGTCTCTAAATAAATAAATAAATAAATAAAAATGATTAATTTACAAGTAAAAAAACAACAAAAAGGCATGGACCTTCACTACAGATTATTTGAGAAACGCAGCTCTACAGATTTGAATGCGAAAAAAATACAGAATATTCTCTGATAATTAAACTGTAAAATGGTTTTATGGTGAGTATTCAGAGTAAGGCAAAGTCCCCCTAGAAAGACTGATGCTTACCCAGGCTTTACTGATAACATAGTATTAACATAACTAAGAAAGAATGTGTTTAAGCTCCATCCTAGAAGGAATCTCAGCTCAGTCGTTATAGCATGGAGGAATATCTGGAAGAGTTCCTTAAAAATGCACAAGATCTGACTCCCCCAGCTCTGGGTCCACATTCACCAACCAACCTTTGGGCTCTAACTGGGCTTCCTGTGTAGATCACCCACATGGAACCCAGGCTAGTCACTCAGCGAGTCACCTTGTCTATATCACACTGGTATTTTCCCTGCTTTGGTTCTATACCTCCAGGCTTCAGAGCTTGGTTAAGTAGAAATGGACTTGAATTCTCCCAAGGAAATATTGTCTTGGTAAATTTGCCAGAGAATGCCAGCTATACAGTCTCATGTCAGATGACTGGCCCAGATGACTGTCCGTCCTCCCCTGAGGGCAGTCCTATGTACTGAGCACATTCATCTATTGTCTAACATTTCTTTCTTTCTTCTTCTTCTTTCTTTTTTTGAGACAGAGTCTTAACTTTATTGCCCAGGCTGGAGTGCAGTGGCACGATCTTGGCTCACTGCAATCTCTACCTCCTGGGTTCAAGCAATTTTCCTGCCTCAGCCTCCTGAGTAGCTGGGATTACAGGTGCACACCACCATGCCCGGCTAATTTTGTATTTTTAGTAGAGATGGGGGGCTTTCACCATGTTGGCCAGACTGGTCTCGAACTCCTGACCTCAGAAGATCTGCTCCCGCCTTGGCCTCCCAAAGTGCTGGGATTACAGGCATGAGCCACCACACCCAGCCTCGTCTTAAATTTCTACAGGTGAACAGGATGTCATTCATGAAGGGTCTGGGATCCTAAGTCAACTTGTTTAATGAACACATTCAGTATCTACAGAAAACCAAAATGTAAAATATATATGTTACCACGGTTCCATAGCTACTTAGTACAAAAACACGGACTATTACCCAAGTCCCTGAACGTCCTGTCTAACTGCTCAGAGGATTAAATCAGATTCTGTGAGAGCATCACTCCTAGCATCAAAAATCTTTAATAACAGTAATTATTGAATGCTTACTGGTGCAAGCACAGGACTAATCATTTTATGTTGTATTGTTTAATGCTTTGAAATGGTAACTTTATTACTTCCATCATACAGAAGACGACAGAAGAAACAGAGACAATAATTTGTTCAAGGCCACAAAGTAAGTAAGTTTTGAGGGCAAAATTCAAACCTAGGCTCTCTGACATACCCCAGCTTTTAACCGCTATTCTGTTCTGCTCTGCTTTTTTGTTTTTCAATACTAGTTATTTCCGTTTAACCAGAAAAAATGATGATCATAAGTTTTTGCCTCTTAGAACCAAATCCAGATGGCATTAAAATGGAAACCGCATCCTTTAAGTGTGTTGCAAGGTATTTTGGACTCTAAGAAAATCTAGAGAAAAGCTATTTTGATTTCAAAATCAAATCTTGGTTTGATTTTGAGTTTTGTGGTTTAAATTTATTTTAAATTGGCATTACATATTAGGGGAGTACCATGATGTTTTCAATGTTTGGGGCACTGAAGTCCTTAAATCATCTCTGAATCTAACTCATTCTTTTTAATGGCCACATCCGTTTCACAGAAGTTAACCAGTCCCTAATAAGGGGCATTTACATTATTTCCCACTTATAATTACAAATAATGTCATAATAAACATCTAATCTGTTTCTGTCTATCTTTGTTTACCTGTAGGCATGTATCTGTATATATGGGTATCAATTCCTACTAATACAATCCCCAGTTTTTAATTCTGACATTTCCTTGTCAATTCAAGCACTTTCTGGTAGAAAGAAGAGAAAACAGAATTTCTGAGATCACAGTATTCATTAAGGTTCTAGAGAGAGGAGATAGTTCCTTCTTTCATTGCCCTACAGTTTAACTCCAGGAAATCTTATTGGGAGAACACATCTCCTTGTACTTAGAGAATAAGTGTGGAAGTCTTTCACACAGGTATAGTTGGAGAAGTTTGGAGTCCTCCAGGGCATCTGACTCATCTGTAGATACTATCATTACACATTTTCCATTCTGCCTGTTTTTTTTATTTTCTCTCCACACAAGTAGTACACAGATGCTAGCAAATAAGGCGGAAGGGCAAGATTCCCCATCAGGTATTTTTATTATAATATACCTGGTGAGATACATTGGCTTTTCACTAGGATGTGGAAGGGACCGTTAATTTCGAGCCCTAAGTCGTAGGACAGCCTTAGAGGTGAGAGTCCTTTTACATTATCATGAGATTATTTTAAATGCTCAAGGAACAGGGCCCATTCAAGACTGCTGCTTGTGCTGCTTT
This sequence comes from Rhinopithecus bieti, assembly GCF_001698545.2. NCBI lineage: Eukaryota > Metazoa > Chordata > Mammalia > Primates > Cercopithecidae > Rhinopithecus > Rhinopithecus bieti. The sequence continues at coordinate 2,371,817 of NW_016810765.1, read as the reverse complement.
ACATTGAATTCTACTTTAGAACAAATATTCATGTTAATACAAGAGCCTATTGCGCTCTATAAGCAAGAATAAATCTTTTCCTTAGAGAACACACCACTATATTAACCAATTTGGATATACACAGCAGAGGGCAGAACTTGGCTTGGAGTAATTAATTTGTAATTAGTCAGCTAAGGGTGTGTGAGTATGAATGCACATTTGCAAATATACTGGCCTTCAAACATTCACCCCGAGCCTCCCACATAGATGACACTACCCCGGTTGTGTAGAAAAGATGAACTCTTCGAATTCTGGAACGCAGAATTTCCATGTCACTGTCTTTTCTTAACCTCAAAAGAATGTTTTTTTTCTTCAGAAATTAAATCTACTTTAGATCCACTCCTGTTTTCAAAACTGGATGGCCATGTTGGAACCTCATGTTTCTTGGAGAATTTGCTGTTTCAACAGAGCTCTGATCTCTGATGGCTTTGTAAAGAGCGACGACTCGACGACTCGGGTCTTCAGCACATGCAGCTTACCTGATTAGTTGCCATTAAAGCTAATGTAAGACAAATACTCATCCGGTAAGGAGAGTGCCTGTAACTTTAATAATGCCTGAGGGAGTATGTATGATCTCACACCTCCAACCCAGACATTGTTTAACCATACCCCACAACTGGTGAATTTCAATTATTTGTTCAGAGGAGCCATTCATAATTGCCTGGTGTAAGCCTGCCTTTAGGATGCAAAGCAGAAGACAATGAAAATGCTACCCGAGCGAATTAGGGCAGCAGCACTTAAACATATAAATTAACTAGGCCTCTTTTCACAGCTCCCCCTTTCTATTCTGAGAGGTTTCAGTCTGGTGACATCAAAGACCGGATTATGGAAGAAGATAAAAACTTGATCTAATGTCCATGTTTGAAGTCATGAAAGTCCTCCTCTCTCCATGGCAAAATAACCCTCTTCATAACACACACACACAAAACCCGGGGTCCAGGTGCAAAGGGGTTGGGGGTAGGATGAGGATGGGGAAGGCCGCAAGAAGGCCCTGGCTTCCTGAGGCTGTAGGAATAACTAAGTGTTAAAGCTCCGTATTGCCAAATGTGCTAATAGATTGTTTGTAGGCTTGAGCTGGCTTTGTTCTGCAAATTAATATGTTAAGTCTTTCTTTTAAGCTTGTGTGATGTTGGCATGGTTCTTTAATGAGATTTTAACTACATTTCCTTTACTATCTGTGAAGACTAGAACAGATTTTTTTTTAAATGTGAAAGAAGAGTGATCTCTAACTTCAATGCCATTAACCAGTATTTCCTTTCATGTTATTTGTCAGTCAAATTTCTCGTCCCGTAGCAAACTATAGTATTTGTGTCCGCTCTGAACCAATGGGATATGAAGCATATGTATTTACATTAAAGCAATAGGCTTAAAAGTTTTATAATAAATAGTTTTTTGGGGGAACAAAAGCTTGCAGGAGGAAAGTACACATAATTTGAAGGTATCGCCTCACTTTGTAATTCATAGAAACTGTTTGAGATGAATACAAACCTCGGTCCTCAAAAACTATGTGCAGCTGTATTGCCTGGCCGCACAGCCAGGAAGATTTATTTTCAAAACTCTGTAAGCTACAGGCCCATGATTTTTAAAGTCTTTAGTCCTTTAAGCACTAAATCAGCATTCAAGTGGCTGGTTAATCTCCCAAGGGCCAAAATGAAGTGCTCTGACCTAGATTTTAACAGACTGACTGTTAGAAAACTCTTTCTGTAACACCCAACCTAGGAAGCATGAAGTGTAAACAGAGACTGCAGACGAAAATCGCTGTATTGGAGTCCTTCGTCACCTTCTCCTTGTCTCCTTCGAAGACTCCTGTGGACTTGAATCAAAAAAATAAAATAAAATGAAATGTTTTATGATGGGAAGTTGGTACCAAGTATTACAATTTTACCTGACAAACTTAGTTTTTTAGGTTCAACAACCATGAAAAGCCCTTAGCTCCTGGGTTAATTCTCAGCCTTTGCTGCTTGGAGATCTCATGGATTCTGTATTACTGCTCTCTGTACTTTTGCTCATCTATATTATCAGCACACATTCAAAGGGAGAAGGCCACACATCAGTGCAATCCATCACACCAAGGGATACGCTCCATTGTGAACAATGGCTCTGCCTAACAGTTGAAGAGGCCTTTAATCTCCTTGTATTTATCTAAGTTTACCAAAAAATTAAACCTCCTAGTTGACCCAAAAGGTAGGCCTTGGCTATGTGTGAATCTTACCGTTTTCTAGAAAAGTCAGATTCTAAGAAGTATAGATGTGACAGAATCTTTTCTTTTCTCTCTGGAGGTTCAATATTTGAGTCTTAAAAATAATTTGACAGCCAGGCACGGTAGCTCACACCTGTAATCCCAGCACTTTGGGATGCCGAGGCAGGCAGATTACCTGAGGTCAGGAGTTCGAGACCAGCCTGACCAACATGGTGAAACCCCATCTCTACTAAAAATACAAAAAAATTAGCCAGGTGTGGTGGCAGACACCTGTAATCCCAGCTACCCAGGAGGCTGAGGCAGGAGAATCACTTGAACCCACGAGGCAGAGGTTGCAGTGAGGCAAGATCATGCCACTGCATTCCAGCCTGGGCAACAGAGCAAGACTCTGTTTCAGAGAGAAAAAAAAAAAAAAGAAATAAATAAACTCAATAGTAGAAACATTAACAGGACAAAAGGCATTATTTATTATGTGCATACACACAGGGGGCCTGCAAAGTTTAAGACTCAAAAAAAGCCAGATGGGTTGAAGCTTAAATAGCATTTTGAGCTACAGAAAGGAAAAGGAGCTGAAGGCTCCTGGAGGGTGATGACAACAAGCTACAGGAGGGTGAGGAGAGGAACCGCACTGCCAACAAAGGTTGTCTTCATGTGCAGATAAACTCTCTCAGGTAGCAGCCCTCAGAAGAACAAGTGAAAAGTCTGTCTGGATGTGGTGTCCTGGGTATAGACCGTTAGTCTCTTTTCCTGAGATATGAGTTCCTCTTTCCTGGTTAATGTAGATTCTAGGGAGGGGGTTCATAACAATCTCATTCCTTCTGGAGATGCTTCCCTTAGTCAGATAAGGGAACCTCAAAGGAAGCCCCTCCCTGCATTTCAGAAGAGGCAGAGATCAAGAAATAGGGACAGGAGGTCAGAGAGACCTTGATTCTGAGGCTGCTTCTTTAGTTCAAAGCACACAGCATACTTTGGGGTGTCATTTTTTGAGTTCCAACAGAAGGAAACCTAAGAAGCCCAATGCTCAGAAGTCTGAACAACCACAGATAACTTAGACCAACATCAGTTTTGTTGTTGTTGTTATTTTGTTGTTGCTGTTGGTTGTTGTTTTGTTTTGTTTTGTTTCTGAGACGGAGTCTCACTCTATCACCCAGGCTGGAGTGCAGTGGTGCGATCTTGGCTCACTGCAACCTCCACTTCCCAGGTTCAAGTGATTCTCCTACCTCAGCCTCCCGAGTAGCTGGGACTACAGGCATGTGCCACCACGCCTGGCTAATTTTTGTAGTTTTAGTATAGATGGGGTTTCACCATGTTGGCAGGGCTGGTCTCGAATTCCTGACCTTAGGTGATCCACCCACCTAAGCCTCCCAAAGTGCTAGGATTACAGATGTGAGCCACCGCATCCAGCCTACCAACACCAGTTTTATCTCTCCACACATTCCCTCTATTTTATGTTTATGTATTTACCTTACAAGTTATTTGGTTAAATATGATAAAGGTCATATGTTTATTTATCCTGTTGAAAAAAAATGTGTCAGCCTTCTGATTTCTACTTTCAAAGACATTTAAGAAAGTTAGGACATTCAATGCTTGAAAACTCATGCAAACAAGTTATAAAAACGGTCTGCAGTGAGTTTTCAGAGTATAAGTCACATACTAGAAACCAGTAAAATACTCTTCTGTCTAAGAAATAGTCAAGAAACTTGCCCTTTTGCGCTTATATTCACAGTTTTCCAACTTTCATCTTCAAAATCTTTACAGTTTTGGACTGGTCAGTCAAAGTGCAACCAGACCTATATAATTTTTATTCCTTTTCCTCAAAAATTCTCCATGGCTGGTATACCATATGAATTACCGTGCCTTGAGTGTTGCCTATCTGGTGGCCTCAGGTAAATCTTTGTAATAAATTCTTGTGGGGTCCCATGGAGCTGTGGTGTTTGCCTGCATGCCCAATTGCCAAATGACAACCGTGGGTCAGGCATTCTTTCCCGTGTGACTCATAAACCAACACACACGTGGTTGGGTGCAGTGGCTCATGCTTGTAATCCCAGCACTTTGGGAGGCCGAGGTGGGTGGATCACCTGAGGTTGGGAGTTTGAGACCACACTGACCAACATGGTGAAACCCCGTCTCTACTAAAAATACAAAATTAACCAGGCGTGGTGGCGCATGCCTGTAATCCCAGCTACTCAGGAGGCTGAGGCGGGAGAGTCGCTTGAACCCAGGAGGTGGAGGTTCTGGTGAGCCGAGGTTGCACCACTGCACTCCAGCCTGGGCAACAGAGCGAAACTCCGACTCAAAACAAAAAAACCAAAACTAAACCAAACCAAAACAAAAGAACCCAACGTACACACTCTGACAATATTTCTTCCAGGCCTGGTGCTTGGTTGTTGCTAATCAGTGGGAACACAAAAAAGAAAATGGGTCATGACTTATTTATATTTCCTAATTGATGGCAACCACTCTGAGACATAAAAACTTGAACCAGAGTGAATTAGAGAGCAAATTTGGTCTTCCTTCAAAGATAGAAGCAGAAGGAATACTTCCTAACTTATTCTATGAGACAAGCATTATCCTAATACCAAGCAAAACACAATTACAAGAAAAGAAAACTACAGACCAATATCTCTCATAAACATAGATGAAAAAATCCTCAAAAAATTGAGCAAATCAAATTCAATAACGACTAAAAAAAAATTATACATCACGATGAAATGGGTTTTATTTCAGGTCTGCAAGGCTGATTCAACATTAGAAAATCAATTAATATAATCCATCACATCAACAGGCTAAAATGGAAAAATCACATGATTATATCAATAGATGCTGAAAAAGCATTTGACAAAATTCAGCTCACATTTGTAATAAGAACTCTCAGCAAATTAGGAATAGAGGACTTTAAAAATCTGATAATAAACGTCTACAAAAAAAATACAGCTAATGCAAAAGGCAAGAAAAGGAAATAAAATATATATAAATTAGAAGGAAGGAATGAAACTATCTTTGTTCTTAAATGACATGATTGTCTAAGCAGATCATCCGAAAGAATTAGCAAAAATACTCCTAGTACTAATACATGTTACAGCAAGGGTGCAGGATACAAGTTTAATATACAAAAGTCAATTACTTTCCTATATACCAGCAATGAACAAGTAGAATTTGAAATTAAAAACATAATACTATTTACATCAACATCCCCCAAAATGAAATACAGTTTACCCTAAAACAGCATAGGTTTTAACTTGTCAGGTCTACCTGTTTGGGGATTTTCTTCCACTTCTGCTACCCCTGAGATAGAAAGACCAAACCCTCCTCTTCCTCTGTCTCTTCAGCCTACTTGACATAAAGAACATGATGATGACTTTCATGATGATCCACTTCCACTTGATAAATAGTAAATATATTTTGTCTTCCTTATGATTGTTTTAATAACATTTTCTTTTCTGTGGCTTATTTTATGGGAGGAGTACAGTAGTTAACCCTTGAATAATGCAGGGACATTGACCCTCCACACACTTGAAAATCCAAGTATAACTTTTGGCTCCTCAAAAGCTGACCTACAAATAGCCTTCTGTTGATGAGAAGCCATACTGATAATATAAACAGTCAATTAACACCTAAAGGTGTGCTGAAAATTCACTGACATGAGACAGATTGATTAATAGGAAAAAAGACATACACTTTTTTTTTTTTTTTTTTTTTGGAGTCAGAGTCTCGCTCTGCCACCCAGGCTGGAGTGCAGTGGTGCGATCTCAGCTTGCTGCAACCTCCACCTCCCAGACTCAACCGATTCTCATGCCTCAGCCTCCCCAGTAGCTAGGATTACAGGCATGTGCCACCGCACCCAGCTAATTTTTATNTTTTCAAGGAGGGGGTCTCCCTTTTTTCCCCAAATCCCCCCCCCCTTTTTTTAAAACCCCCTTTTTTTTTTTTTTTTTTTTTGGAGTCAGAGTCTCGCTCTGCCACCCAGGCTGGAGTGCAGTGGTGCGATCTCAGCTTGCTGCAACCTCCACCTCCCAGACTCAACCGATTCTCATGCCTCAGCCTCCCCAGTAGCTAGGATTACAGGCATGTGCCACCGCACCCAGCTAATTTTTATATTTTTAGTAGAGACGGGGTTTCGCCATGTTGGCCAGGCTGGTCTGGAACTCCTTACCTCAAGTGATCTGCCTGCCTCGGCCTCCCAAACTGCTGGGATTACAGGCATGAGCCACCATGCCTGGCCCAAAAAAATCTTAATGAAGAGAAAATACATTTACAGTTCTGTATAGCTACTGTAAGTAGCCGGAAGGCTGTAAGTAGGCTGGAAGGCAGTGGCACGATCTTAGCTCACTGCAACCTCCACCACCCAGGTTCAAGTGATTCTCCTGCCTCAGCCTCCTGAGTAGCTGCGACTGCAAGTGTAGCCCATTACTCCTGGCTAATTTTTGTAGTTTTAGTAGAGACAGGGTTTTGCCACATTGGCCAGGCTGGTCTCGAATTCCTGACCTCAAGTGATCCACCCGCCTCAGCCTCCTGAAGTGCTGAGATTACAGGCATGAGGCACAGCACCCAGCCTACGTGGTCTATTTACAAGACAAATCATCAGTCTGAAATGGCGGGCAACCACAGCTGCAGACCTCAATCTGAAGTACGTATCAAGCAATGAACGTTTTCTTGCAATGTCATGACTTTTCTTTGCTTCTTGGGAGTACTTCCAACATCACTAGTGGCACTATGTGTGGCTCCCATAGTGTTATTCGAGGTTTATAGTATTGCACTAAACATGATGAATCACTATGTGAGATCTGCAAGAAATCACTTTTACTGTGATGCAAAATGTACTAGAGAGATGAACTGCTCATGTGGAGACGATTAGTTAGCATCACATGGTGTTTTAAGCAGATACTTGAAATACTTGACCTCATCACAATAGCTTGAGGAGGTGGTTACAAAATTATTACAGTGCAGTATGTACTACAGTATATTTTATGCAGTTATGATTTAACACCTCATCTTTATATTTGTTTACATTCTGTTGACTGTGAATGGTGCCATGTGTGGTCTGTAAATGCTGGTAGGCATAAACTTTGATAAATTTTACCTTTTTATGATAGGCTTTTGTTTATTTTATGGTAGTAAATGATAACATAGACTAGTATCTACATATATTTTATGCATTCATGACAAATCTATTTCCTATTTTTTTCATTATTTCTAGGCTACACGGTTCATCCGTGAATTTTTTCAAATTGTTTCAAATCTCAAAAAATTTTTCCAATATGTTTATGAAAAAAATCTTCGTAGGCCAGGGGCGGTGGCTCATGCCTGTAATCCCTGCACTTTGGGAGGCTAAGGTGGGCGGATCTCCTCAGGTCAGGAGTTCGAGACCAGCCTGGCCAACGTGGTGAAACCTGTTTCTACTAAAAATACAAAAAAAAAAAAAAAAAAAAAAATTAACCAGGCATGGTGGTGGGCACCTGTAATCCCCATTACTCAGGAGGCTGAGGCAGGAGAATCGCTTGAGCCTGGGAAGCAGAGTTTGCAGTGAGCCGAGATCATGCCATTGTACTCTAGCCTATACTATAAGAGCAAGACTCCATCTCAGAAAACAAAAAAAAAAGAAAAGAAAAAAATCTTTGTGTAAGTGGACCCACACTCTTCAAAGCCATGTTGCTCAAGTGTCAACTATATATAACACATATATACTTTGATATATATACAAACTGTGTGCTAATTTACTGCTTACGTTATCAGTACAGCTTCTGGTCAATTGTAGGCTATTAGAGGTTAAGTTTTTGGGGAGTCAAAAGTTATACTTGGATCTTCAACTGCATGGGGGTTCAGCACTCCTAATCCCCTCATTGTTCAAGAGTTAACATAGCAATAACTTTAACAAACTATGTACAAGCTCTATATACAAAACACTGATAGTAAAAGAAACAAAGAACTAAATTAATGAAGACATATTTCACATTCATGGAGAGGAAGACTCAATATTGTTAAAATGTCAATTCTTCCCCATGTGATCAATAGATTCAACACAATCCTAATCAAAATTCTAGCAAGTTATTTTGTGAATGTCAACAAACTGATTCTAAAGATTATACGAAGATGCAGAAGATACAGAATAGGTAACAAAATATTGAATGAGAAGAACAAAGTCAGAAGACTAAAAAGAAGCCAGAGGGCCAATACTTTCCAACTTCAAAGTTTACTATAGGCCGGGCGTGGTGGCGCATGCCTGTGATCCCAGCACTTTGAGAGGCCGAGGCATGCAGATCACGAGGCCAAGAGATCAAAACCATCCTGGCCAACATGGTGAAACCCTGTCTTTACTAAAATACAAAATTAGCTGGGCATGGTGGCACGTGCCTGTAGTCCCAGCTACTTGGGAGGCTGAGGCAGGAGGAATTGCTTGAACATGAGAGGTGGAGGTTGCAGTGAACTGAGATCACGCCACTGCACTCCAGCCTGGCGACAAAGTGAGACTCGGTCTCAAGAAAGAAAAACAAAACAAAACAAAAAAACGTTTACTGTAAAGCTTTAGTCATCAAACAGTGTGGCACTGGTTAAAAAAACAGATAAATAGAGCAATGGAAAAGAATAGAGAGACCAGATACAGACTCACACAAATATGGTCAACTGATCTTTCACAAAGGAGCAAAGGCAAAGCAATGGAGAAAAGATAATCTTCTCAACAAAATGATATTGGAACAACTGGGCCTTTTTTAATTTAAAAAAAATTAATCCAGACACAGATTTTATACCTTTCTCAAAATGAACTCAAAATGAATCATACACATAAATGCAAAATGAAAACTGTAAAACTTTTAGAATATAACATAAGAGAAAACCTAAGTGAGTTTTTAGATACAATATTAAAGGCACCATCCATAACAGAAGTAACTTATAAGTTGAACTTCATTAAAATTAGAAACTTTTGCTCTGCAAAAGACTCTGTCAAAAGAATGTAAAATAAGACACAAAATGGGAGAAAATATTTACAAAATACATAACTGATAAAGGATTGTTTTCCAAAATATACAAAGGACTCTTAAAACTCAACAACAAGAAAATGAACAGTCCAATTTTAAAGGGGTCAAAATCTTAACAGATACCTCATCAAAGAAGATATACAGATGGCAATGTCAAGTAAGCACAGAAAAAGATGCTCAACATCATGTCATTAGGGAACTGAAAATTAAAACAGCAATGAAATACCACCATATACATATTAGAATGGCCAAAATCCAAAAATCTGACAATACCAAATTCTGGGGAAAATATGAAACGACAGGGACTCTCATTCACTGCTGATAAAAGTGCAAAATGACACAGCCACTTTGAAAGACAGTTTGGCAGTTTCTTATAAAACTAAATATACTTTTAGTTTATGATCCAGCAATCACACTCTCTAGTATTTACCCAAATAAGTTGAAAACTTACTGTCCACATAAAAACCTGCACATGCATGTTTATGGTAGCTTTATTCACAATTGCCCAAACTTGCAAGCAACCAAGATTTTCTTCAGCAGGTGAATGGATAAAGAAACTGTGGTATGTCCAATTAAATAGTTAGTACTCAAAGAAATGAGCTATAAAGGTATAAAAACACATGGAGGACACTTAAATGCATATCAGTAAGTAAAAGAAGCCATTCTGAAGAGGCTACATTGTCCAACTATATGACATTTTGGAAAAGGCAAAACTATGGAGACAGCAAAAAGATCAATGTTTATCGGGGTCAAGGAGAAGGAAAGGATGACTAGGTGGAGCATAGAGGATTTTCAGGCACGGAAACTACTCTGTATGATGCTACAATGCTGGAAACATGTCATCGTACATTTTTAAAACCATAGAATGCATAGTGTAGGTGGTATGTATGTGGTTGGGGGAATTTTGGTATACGAGAATTCTCTACACTTTCTGCTTAATTTGGCTATGAACCTAAAAGTGCTTAAAAATAAAGCCTTTTCTCCCTTCCTTCCTTCCTTCCTTCCTTCCTTCCTTCCTTCCTTCCTTCCTTCCTTCCTTCCCTCCTTCCTTTCTTTCTCTCTCTCTCTCTCTTTTTTTT
>NW_016810765.1:2345848-2358165 GCF_001698545.2 Rhinopithecus bieti | reverse complement strand
CTTCCTTCCTTCCTTCCTTCCTTCCTTCCTTCCTTCCTTCCCTCCTTCCTTTCTTTCTCTCTCTCTCTCTCTTTTTTTTTTTTTCCTGAGACAGAGTCTTGCTCTATTACCCAGGCTGGAGTGCAGTGGCACAATCTCAGCTCACTGCACCTCCGCCTCCCAGGTTCAAGCAATTCTCATGCCTCAGCCTCCCAAGTGGCTGGGATTACAGGTGCTGGCCACCACACTGGCTAATTTTTATGTTTTGGCAGAATTGGGGTTTCACCATGTAGGCCAGGCTGGTCTTGAACTCCTGGCCTCAAGTGATCCACCCACCTCGGCCTCCCAAAGTGCTGGTATTATAGGCATGAGCCACTGTGCCTGGCCCCTACTAAACTTTTATATGTTGAAAAGCACAAAATTTCTGGTATTTACTAGTGCAAGAGTTTGAGATCAGCCTGGTCAAAGACATGGTGAAACCTGTCTCTACTAAAAATACAGAAAATTAGTGGTGGTGGAAGCCTGTTATCCCAGCTACTAGGGAGGCAGGAGAATCACTTAAACCCAGGAGGCAGAGGTTGCAGTGAGCCAAGATCGCGCCACTGCACTCCAGCCTGGGCGACAGAGCGAGACTCCATCTCAAAACACAAACAAACAAACAAAAGTACATTGTATTTAGGGTCTGGCGCAGATGGCTCATGCTTGTAATCTCAGCAATTTGGGAGGCCAAGGCAGGTGGATTACCTGAGGTCAGCAGTTCGAGACCAGCCTGGCTAACATGGTGTAACCCCTTCTCTACTAAAAATACAAAAAATTAGCCAGGTGTGGTAGCGGGCGCCTGTAATCCCAGCTACTTGGGAGGCTGAAGCAGGAGAATTACTTGAACCCGGGAGGCGGAGGTTGCAGTGAGCCGAGATCATGCCACCGCACTTCAGCCAGGACAGCAAGAAGGAAACTGTCTCAAAAAAACAAACAAACAAAAAGGTATACTGTGTTTAAACCCTTACTTCACCTCTTCCTAGTTGTGCGACATTGATAACCTCTCTAGACCTCCTTTTCTTCGTCTGTAAAATAGGGTAAGTGCACCCGTCTCAAAGGGTTGATGTGATAAAAATATTTCATTATCCAGATGAAATATTTAGTACAGTGTTATTGTGTCGTAAATGCTTAAGAAATGTTAACAGCTGTTATTATATTTTATTTTATCTTCCAGATTTGGAGATCCCATTGTTTTTGATAGTATGCTGCTTTTGCTAACTAGGGAAGCAGCTGTGTGATGTTTACAATTTACCTAATACATTTCTGTCCAATGGAACTCAAAAGACCCACGCTGGAGGTAAACGTGAGCTATCTCACTTGTTTATAGAGAACTTGAAAAATTCTTTCTATATGAAATATTAATGTGGTTTTTTTTGTTCTTCAGAAAGCTACTATGCCTCAAGGCTTCAGGTGTTTCTTCTGTTTAGATTGACAGGTTTTGAGTATTCAAGCTTCAGTGGGGTTAAAACTGAGATCAATTTTTTGAAAGTATAGTGCATTTTATTCAGTGAGTGGGTGAAGCTGGATTATTTACATTGCCTTAATACTTGTTGCTGTGTTCTCTGCCATGAGTTCTACAATCCGTGGTAAAGACAACAAGCGCTTGTACCACTTAAAATCTTCACAGTGAGGCTGGGCGCGGTGGCTCACGCCTGTGAGCACTTTGGGAGGCCGAAGCAGGTGGATCATCTGAGGTCGGGAGTTCCAGACCAGCCTGACCAAATGGAGAAACCCTGTCTCTACTAAAAATACAAAAGTAGCAGGGCGTGGTGGTGCATGCCTGCAGTCCCAGCTACTCTGGAGGCTGAGGCAGGAGAATCGCAATGTTGCAAGATCACGTCATTGCACTGCAGCCTGGGCAACGAGGATGAAACTCCATCTCAAAACAAAACAAAAAAGGCTTTACAGTGTACCAGGACACTTTCGATTCCAAATGATCCTCATTGCCTTTTGACATCTAGGTTACTTTGTTTTTTGCGATGCAAAATTTGAATGAAAACAAAGAACAAGAGGAAGTGAATACAAAATAACAAGGAACTGCAGGAACCCAAATGAAAACATCAGTTGCCCAGGTGCCTCTAGTCGTCTAGTGTAATTTGTTCCGTATGTCACACAAAAATGTGGACTTCATTTCCAAATGTCAAGTGTAATGCAGTGCTTTGTGAAAAACAACTACATTATTCATGGCACTCTCTGATAGAGTCTCACTGATGATTCATGTTTATCAAATTTATGATACTTTATACCGGGAGAAAAATTAGCAGAGCTTTGGAAAACATCCATTTGGGAGAGGAGGCAGCTCTAAACTTGATGGAATTTCTGACACTATTTCTGACACCGTTTTTATTTTAGCCCAGCTTTGCGAGTTGAGCTGATTAGAACTCGAGAAGATTTGCAAGATGAGGCAAAGAGATCAATTAAAAGACTATTAAAGAGATAATGGAGGGATTTATTTATTTTTATTTTTATTTTTTGAGACGGAGTCTCGCTCTGTTGCCCAGGCTGGAGTGTAGTGGCGCGATCCCGGCTCACTGCAAGCTCCGCCTCCCGGGTTCACGCCATTCTCCTGCCTCAGCCTCCCAAGTAGCTGGGACTACAAGCGCTCGCCGCCACGCCTGGCTAATTTTTTTGCATTTTAGTAGAGACGGGGTTTCACCGTGTTAGCCAGGATGGTCTCGATCTCCTGACCTTGTGATCCGCCCGTCTCGGCCTCCCAAAGTGCTGGGATTACAGGCTTGAGCCACCGCGCCCAGCCATGGAGGGATTTATAACACAGTCTTGTTCTTGAAGATGTTGCCAAGCCATAGATAGTCAAGAAACCCTCCCTAGAGGGCAAGTAGAATTTCAACACTGAATTATTTCAGGAGGGTTTCCCATGCACAATTCTTAGCACACAGTAGGAGTTTAATGAACATTAACTGAATTGGAATCTAAACTTGTAATGATCACCTTCCTGACAGAAATATAGCACCTAGACTCATTTTATGGCTTAATTTTGGTGGTCATAAATACAGCCTACCTTGCCAAGTAACTGTGGATATAAATTCCTAATGATCTTCTGCTACTTCTCACTAAACAGAGCTCAATATTGTTTTCTCCCCTCCTTCCCTGTTCCCCTGTTGTTCTCTCCTTTCATCTATCTATTTCTTTGTCTTCCTTTCATTTAGGGTGGTAAGTGACACACACGGGAACTTCGTCCTTGTGGATAAGACTCAGCATCAGAGAGTTTGCTGATCCGTCGGTCATTGGATAATGGAATTGGGGGATGATGCCTATGTTGGGGTGATTTCAGAAGCTGTGGAAGCCTTAAGTTGCTACCTCATCCACTGACTAGGCAGTGTCACATACAATTAAAAGTCAATTATGTTTAACAATTTAGGTACCACTAGAAGATAAACTTTATAATTTACCAACAATCAATATTCTTGAATACTTGCTATCAACAAGATCATGTACTAAGCCCTCTGAAGGCTACAAAAATGAATAAGACAAGAGGAATGACTGGTCATATTTGTAGTGTAATAAGATCATTTTGGTTGGATTGCAGAAAACGAATTCTGATTGAGAAAAAGAAGGAATTAGTACTTAGGATATTGGCTTAGTTATTTTAACAGAAGCCAAATAACAGGGATTCCAAAAAGAAAAAAGGTGCATTTCTCTTTCGTATAAAAGATTGAGATGACAAGCAGTTGAAGAGGACAAGATTCCTTTTATCTTGTAGCTCTTCAATCCCCTGTTGTGCTCCCTTTACCTGTAAAGTTGAACCTGGTTCACCACCATCTCATCTACATCACCAAACGGCAGCAAAGTTGCAGAAGGAGGAAAGAGGAGGAGCATCGAAGGGGCTCGTATCACGCCCACTCTCAGACTGTTGACCAGAACAATGTCAGGTGATGGGTGATGTTGTAACTTGGTCACATAGGGCTGCCAGGGAGACTGGGAAATATGGCCTCTAACTGGGAGGCATGGGGCTCCGTTCTAGTAGCAAAAGAAGAAGGGAGAATGGGCCTTGGGTGTAACTATCAGTCTCTGCGATAGGGGGCAAAGTGAGATCAACTAAAAGACTATTAAAGAGATAATGGTGGCCTGAACTAGGTTAGTAACCATAATAATGAGAAGAATTGAAGGAATATTTAGAAAGAAGAATTGACAGGACTTGGTGATTTGCTGAATGCAAGGAATAAGAGAGAGTAAGGAGTAATTAATTTATCCCTTAAATATGTATCAAGTTCCTACAATGTGCCAAGTGTTGCCCCACGGTGCTGGATATACAGTGGTGAATAAACAGATACTATACTTGCCTTAAGGTACTTGGAGACTAGTGTGTGATGCCCAGGGTTCTCTTGAGGCAAATTGTATTGCTAGACATTGAAGACATTGAAATGTCGAATGCAGAAGAAGGAGCAGGTCTGGGAGAAAGTGGTGAGTGCAAGGTACATAATAAGCTTGAGATGCTTGTGGGACAACCAATTGGTTATACCCAGGAGGCAGCAGAATGTGTAGGTCTGACTCTCAAGAGGAAGATTTGAGTTTGAGATAATTATACACTGAGGACCATCAACACAGACGGTAGTTTGCGGCTCTGAGAGTAGATAGGATTGCACAGAGAGTGTATTATTTTATGTAGGAAAAAAATGTTCAGTGACAGTGTCTCACTCTGTCCACCCAGACTGGAGTGCAGTGGTGTGATAGTTCCTTGCAGCCTCAGATTCCTGGGCTCAAGCGATCCTTTTTCCTCAGCCTCCCAAGTAGCTGAGACCACAGGTGTGTGCCACCATGCCCAGCTAATGCTCAGAGTGCAGAGAGGAAGAAGAGATGAGGATCTCAGACCAAACACAACACCATCGTTTAAGGAGAAGCCCACGTTTAAGGAGCAGGAGTAATTGGAGAGGTTAAAGAAAAGCTAGGTGAACACAATATCATGACAACAAAGGGAAGAGAATGCTTTAAGAAGAATCAAATACTTTCATTATATTAAAAAACAGAGCCAGACAGAGATGGAGAGGGAGTAGGACAGAGAAGATACAGGACTGCAAGGGATGTTTGTGTGACTGCAAGGGAGTATCTTTGTTTTGCCCTAAAGGTGGAAGAGATTTGGGCATGTTTAAATGCTAACAGGGAGGAACCAGCACAGAGGAAGACACTGATGATAAAGGAGAGAAGGTCCAATTCCCGAAGGTGGTGGTTGGAATGGAAATGGAAATGGAGTTTATATAACAAGTAGCCCTATAGTAAGGGGACAATTTCTCCCATTATGATTTGAGACGGTTCCAAGTCTTTGCTATTGCAAACAGTACCACAATAAACATACATGTGCATGTGTCCAAAAGTAAATTCTTTATCTTCCTCCCATATCCCAAGCCTGGTCTTCTTACAGAGTTAATTTCAGGGAATAATGTACTGTTCATCCACTTAGGCAAGCCAAAAACATAGCAGCAATTCTTGACACCTCCCTTTTCCTAATACCCTATATCCCATTTCCCATTAAGTACTATTAATTTTACCTTTTTAAGTACCTTTCTTCATCTTACCTTTCTGTATCCCTACTTCAACCAAACTCATCAGTTGATCTACTCCAATGGCCTCTTGATTGGTATCTTTGACATTACTCTTCCCTACTAATGGATTCTCCTCACTGCAACCTGGGAGATCTTTTTAAAACACAAGTCAGATCATATCATTCCCTTTATTTAAAACCTAAGAGATCTCCATTAAGATCTTCCTTTCGTTGTTAGGATGAAGACCAAAATTCTGAACACAGCCTGCAAGGTTGATGTTTAATCTCCCTCTTATACACCACTACTGTGACTTTCCTTGAGTCCTTCTATTTGAAGATGTCCTTCCCAACACAGAGACTGTTTCTTTTTTCTTTTTTTCTTTTCTTTTTTTTTTTTTTTTTTTGACAGAGTCTTGCTCTGTGGTCCAGGCTGTAGTGCAGTGGTACAATCTTGGCTCACAGAAACCTCCGCCTCCTGGGTTCAAGCAATTATCCTGTCCCAGCCTCCCAAGTAGCTGGGATTACAGGCGCCTGCCACCACACCTGGCTAATTTTTTTGTATTTTTCGTAGAGACAAGGTTTCACCATGTTGGCCAGGCTGGTCTCAAACTCCTGACCTCAGGTGACCTACCCGCCTCGGCCTCCCAAAGTGCTGGGATTACAGGCATGAGCCACCCCGCCAGGCCTGCTTCTTTTCTGAAATCATTTCCCTCAGCCTCCTTCATGTGTGAATTCCTCCTCTACCTTCATGTCTCTGATGAATTGTTTTTCCTTAGGAACACCTTCCCTAGCTCTCGTGACTAAGGCAACACCCTCCTTGCAAGAACCCTCAAGGGGAGACATTTTGTCCCCATTTCACAGATAAGAAAACTGCTGTTTGCTTAAGGCCAGGCATTCGAGGCTGTGGTGAGCTGTGATTGTGCCACTGAACTCCAGCCTGGGTGACAGAGTGTGATCCTGATTCTAAAAAAAGAAAAAGAAGGCATGCTCAGAGAAGATCAGCAATAGCCCCATGGTTACATGATAGAGCCGAGGCTATAGTATCTGATCCTAAATTCTGTGCTCTCGCCATTACCTTATATTTGCTTCAGCTACATCCCTGAACAGTATTCAATAATAATGTTACATTAATGAACACATCCAGTTTAATCTTCTTTTGTAAGAAAGTTCAGATCCCTGGGAAGGTAGAGAGAACAAGACTCCATTACTAAAAAGTAACCTTTTCTTTTCTTTTTTTTTTTTTTGAGATGGAGTCTCGCTCTGTCGCCTAGACTGGAGTGAAGTGATGCAATCTCAGCTCACTGCAATCTCCATCTCCTGGGTTCAAGCCATTCTCCTGCCTCAGCCTCCTGCATAGCTGGGACTGCAGGCGTGTGCTACCATGCTTGGCTAATTTTTTGTATTTTTAGTAGAGACGGGGTTTCACCATGTTAGCCAGGATGGTCTCAATCTCCTGACCTCGTGATCCGCCTGCCTCGGCCTCCCAAATTGCTGGGATTACAGGCGTGAGCCACTGCACCTTGCCTTAAAAGTAACCTTTTCTTATGTACCTAAGGGGTCTCCTTCATCCACTCCAGCAACCCCTATCCTGCCTATATAAGTAATTAAAGATAGGACTGCAGCAGAGATATTTATCTGTCACCAAATATTCATGTGGTCTGACACTTCCCAGCTCCCATCGATGAGCAGGGCCATGTTACTAGTTCTAACCAATGGCTATTAAGCGGAAGTGATGTATGTCACTTCTGGGCTCAAGCATTTAAGTGTAGCCTTCCAGCTCTCCCTTCCTCTGCTGTGGCAACTTGGAAGTCACATGTTCCAGATGACATAATTAAAAAATGATAAATGTTCACCTGACTCACCACTTGGATGGGAGCTGCCCTGGAAAGAGGCCACACTCCAGCAGATTTTGTTGGGGAGAAAAAAATGGCTCTATGTGTGTTACCCACTCTGAGTTCAGAATCTGCTTGTTAGAGCAGTATAACTTAGCCTATTTTCACTACTACAGGCTCTGTAACTAAAGAGGTCTCTGGCCATTCAAAATCCACACTTGGTTTGTTTTCTGAATCAGTAGAAACTGTATTCCATTAGCCATAGTCCTGACCTTGGTGTCAGAAGATGCCATTTGAGGTATTATTGTTGTTTAACATTAACTATATTCCCAGATTTCTTCTCTTACCTTTGTTCTGTTGCTTGACTTTAGGCAGTCACCTAATGGATTTTCCCAGGCTGGAATGCAATGGCACAATCTCGGCCCACTGCAACCTCTGCCTCTTGATTTCAAGTGATTCTCCTGCCTCAGCCTCCCAAGTAGCTGGGATTACAGGTATGCGCCATCACGCCCAGTTAATTTTTTGTATTTGACAGAGACAGGGTTTTACTATGTCGGTCAGGCTGGTCTCAAACTACTGACCTCAAGTGACTCACCTACCTTGGCCTCCGAAAGTGCTGAGATTACAGGTGTGAGCCACCACACCCAGTGACTTCGACATTTATTTCTGGGTAAGTTCACCCTCCCTGTCCTTACTGCAGCTCTTTCTGGTGAACACTAGAGTAGGTCAGCCAGGTTCTTTGCTCCTTGCTGTACATTCTCCATCCTTTTCCACCCTGCTTCCTTCCATAGGTGGTGAACCTGTGTGGATTTCACAAACCGATTCTCTTGCCTTATGGTGTTCTGTTGGGTTTGGCTTCTGTTAGGAGCCTCACCAGGAGACAAGAGGGAAGGAGAAAAGCAAGGTGAGAATATTTAGTTCATTTCTCCTCTTCCTTCAGGGAAAGGAAAAGTATGGAGGCCGGGCACGGTGGCTCACACCTGGAATCCCAGCACTTTGCGAGGCAGAGGCAGGAGGATCACTTGACACCAGGAGTTCAAGACCAGCCTGTGCAAAATGGTGAAATGCTGTCTCCACAAGAAATATAAAAAACTAGCCATGTGTGGTGGCATGTACCTGCAGTCCCAGCTATCCAGGAGCCTGAGGTGGGAGAATCACTTGAGCCCAGGAGGTTGAGGCTTCAGTGAGGTGTGATTGCACCACTGTACTTTAGCCTTGGTGACAGGGCAAGACTTGTCTCAAAAAAAAAAAATAAATAAATAAAACCAGGATAAATTTTAGACTACCTTATGAAATAAAGAAATAAAGGAGTAGAGATCAAATCACTTGGCTAAGGTCACATACCTAATTACAAGAAAGGCAAAAATTAATCTATGGTTTGTTCACTAATTTTTTTTCGTATAACAAATATTTATTTCACCAGCACAACTGAGATAACAAAAGGCCAATTAATTTGGCCAAGTTTATACTAATGGTTAGAGCCACAGTGAGAACTGAATAAACAAACAGCAATGACAACAAAAACAACCACAAAACAAAGCCCTTCATCCCACCTGTTCAGCTGTCTTGCCCCTCATCCTGCTACCCATGGTGCAGCACAGCCCTCAGAATCCCCAGCTTGGATTTTAATCAGCTCCTTGTCTAGTCTCCTTTGAAAAACCCCACCCACATCATCTGTGGGGTTTGTGATATTACATTTGGTGCTTAGATCTCAGTTTTTGGCTGATACGCAAAATGAAAAGAGCAAGGAATTCCCCCAGAGACTCCACAGCTGTGCATCTGGAAAGAACACAAATCTCTTTCAACCAAGATCTAGCAAACAAAAAAACAAAACAAACAAACAAAAAAAAACAAGCCTGCGAAGTAATTTGTGCTCCAAGATTTCCCTTAGGATCCCCATTTTCTGAAAGTCTCAGATGACGTGTTTGTGTTTGTGTGTGCTAGTTTCATTCTCCTTGGTCAAACTATCCATGCCTGGGAGTGCAGAAGTCCTGCTGTTTGGGGAATTGTCTCTGCCAGGGAGGGCAACATCTCAGTATATCCTCATTTAACTGTGAAGGCAGCTGTAAGCCCTTTAAATTCATAAGTGAAATTAAATCACAGAATTCTGTAGGTGGGTTTGATGCCGTTCAAAGATTCCCCAAGTGAAGAGCTAATCCATGAGTTAAAAAGTAGCAAATCTAAATACTCCATCTAGGATGCAGACTTAACCAAATAATTAAATAAAACAAAACCTGTTGATAATCAAGCCTGGATCAACATGGGACACAACATAGTGCACAGTTCAAATAATTTTCCAGTAATTCATGTTTGAAACAATGCCTTAGAGGATAAAATGACCATTTTTTTTAAGGTTTTAAATCTATAGTCAATAATAAAAATGTGCTCTGCTTTAGGAAGGGAAGTTGGTATATTTTCATGGTTCTGGCTGGAAGTCAAAATCCCGTGTCTGTTCCCAGTGCTATCATTGCCTGTTGGTGTTTTGGGGTCACTTATTCTCTTGCACCTCAGTTTCTCTATTATTCTCTATTATTGAAACAATGTATAATCTATGTATGCTCTGCTTTTAGCATACACATACCAATTTCTTTACGTAATAGGGAGTCTGGGAATATTATTATTCAATTTGAGTTATAAAAAATGTAATTTGTATTTCAGGAGGCAAATGAAGTATACCATCCCATTATTGGCAGAGATATTTAAAATTGTTCAGGGGAAAAACTATTTGGAATTCAAAACACTTTCTCCATATGAAAACAATGGAAAATGGAGCTTTGTGTTAACTTTTATATGAGCAGATCTATATTACTCGAGCACATGTCATAAATCCTTTGAAAATACAGTGACATCCTGCACAATTTTTAAAAAGTTAAAGTTTGCCTTATTTCTGACAGATGCCTGCTCCTGTCCTATGGTTTGTAGTCACCAGATATTATCATTTGAACTTCTGAAATTTACAGTTAGTATCAATGACTGAGAATCAACTCTTCCAAATAAATACACACACACACACAGACACACACAGAGACGCAATTCTACTGTTTTCCTCTTCTTTAAAAGAGGAACCGTGTAGCTCCTCATATATTACAAGTCATATAAACCTCTGCCTTTTCACTGAGGTCCAGCAACCCTTAAATGTTTTTCCCTTTTCATGCTGTTTCTTTGCATGTCAATACTTAGGGGGTGAATCCAAGGTTCTCAAACCCACATCAGTTGTTGAAGTCAGATTCCTCCCCATCCCTACATCCCCTCTTTCCCAACCCCAACCTTGTTTCTTAAGGAATGAGATCCTAAATATTGGAAGGATCCGCCGGGCACGGTGGCTCATGCCTGTAGTCCCAGCACTTTGGGAGGCTGAGGCGGGCTGATCACCTGAGGTCAGGAATTCGAGACCAGTCTGACCAACACGAAGAAACCCTCTCTCTACTAAAAATACAAAATTAGCTGGGCATGGTGGCAGGTGCCTGTAATCCCAGCTACTTGGGAGGCTGAGGCAGGAGAATCGCTTGAACTTGGGAGGTGGCAGCTGCAGTGAGCCGAGATCACGCATTGCATTCCAGCCTGGGCAACAAGAGTGAAACTCTGTCTCAAAATAAAATTGTGTATATATATGAAGGATCCTTATCTTGTAATCCTCACTTCAAAGTGAAAAATGAAGGTTTCTCTGGTGGTACAATTTGCATTTTCTTAACCAGATTAAGTATTTCCAGCCGGGTGCAGTGGCTCAAGCCTGTAATCGGAGCTACTCCAGAGGCAGAGGCGAGTGGATCGCTTGAGGCCAGGAGTTCAAGACCAGCCTGAGCAACATAGCAAGACCTCCACAAACATCTCCCTATTGCCCCACTTACTACCCCCAGCTCCATCTCTGAAAAAATTAAAAACTTAGCTGGGAGTAGTGGGATGGTCCTGTAGCCCCAGTTACTCAGGAGGCTGAGTGGGGAAGATTGCTTGAGCTCAGGAGTTTGAGGCTGCAGTGAGCTATGATCACACCACTGCACTCCAGCCTGGGTGACAGACCCTATCTATAAAATTTATTTTTTCAATAAGAAATTAAATCATAGAATTCTGTAGGTAGGGTTTGATGCTGTCCAAAGATTCCCCAAGTGCAGAGTTAATCCATGAGTTAAAAAGTAGCAAATCTAAATACTCCATCTAGGATGGAGACTTAACCAAATAATAAAACAAAACAAAACCTGTTGATAATCAGGCCTGGGTCAATATCGGACACAACAAAGTGCACAGTTGAAATAATTTTAACTCATTCTTTTTTTAACTGCAAAATATTTGACCAAACACCTTAATTAAAAACACATAAACATGACCAGTAAGCATATGAAAATATGCTAAACATCATCAGTTACTAGGGAAATTTTACAAAAAAAAATAGAAAAATATTTTGAGATGGAGTCTTGCTCTGTTGCCCAGGCTGGAGTGCAGTGGTGCGATCTTGGCTCACTGCAACCTCTGCCCACCCCCACAATGCCCAGCTAATTTTTTTGGTATTTTTAGTAGACACAGGGTTTCACTATGTTGGCCAGGCTGATCTGAAACACCCGACCACAGGTGATGCATCCGTCTCAGCCTCCCAAAGCGCTGAGATTACGGGCGTGAGCCACTGCACCCAGCCTACTTCAGTTTTTCAACACAGGCTGACTCCTGTTAGCTTTGCATGTGTCTTTAATTGAAGAGATGGAGATAAAAGGCAAGCAACAGATTTCTTTGGATGTAAAATCATCTTGCCTTCAATTAATCTGTGAGATTTATTGTGGGATTTCTTTTTTATTACTTTTCTTTGATTCAATTCTTTTTTTTTATTATACTTTAATTTCTAGGGTACATGTGCATAACGTGCAGGTTTGTTACATATGTATACTTGTGCCATGTTGGTGTGCTGCACCCATCAACTCGTCAGCACCCATCAATTCGTCATTTATATCAGGTATAACTCCCAATGCAATCCCTCCCCCCTT
>NW_016810765.1:2314346-2341914 GCF_001698545.2 Rhinopithecus bieti | reverse complement strand
TTCCTTGAGCTGCTGTGAGCTCCACCCAGTTCGAGCTTCCCAGCGGCTTTGTTTACCTACTTAAGCCTCAGCAATGGCGGGCGCCCCTCCCCCAGCCTCGCTGCTGCCTTGCGGTTAGATCGCAGACTGCTGTGCTAGCAATGAGGGAGGCTCTGTGGCTGTGGGACCCTCCGGCCAGGTGAGGGATATATTCTTCTGGTGTGCCCGTTTGCTTAAAGCGCGGTATTGGGGTGGGAGTTACCTGATTTTCCAGGTGTTGTGTGTCTCAGTTCCCCTGGCTAGGAAAAGGGATTCCCTTCCCCATTGCGCTTCCCAGGTGAGGCAATGCCTCGCCCTGCTTCAGCTCTCACTGGTCGAGCTGCAGCAGTTGACCAGCACCGATTGTCCGGCACTCCCCAGTGAGATGACCCCAGTACCTCAGTTGAAAATGCAGAAATCACCGGTCTTCTGTGTCACTCGCGCCGGGAGTTGGAGACTGGAGCTGTTCCTATTCGGCCATCTTGCTCTGCCCCCCTGATTCAATTCTTTCCTGCCCCATAATCTTGAATGTCAGGTGCTCTAGTTGGAGTTCTCCATAGAGTTTACCATGATGAACATCTTGATTAGATGTGAAATCAAATGTTATTTTACCTTTTTCATGTAGTAGAACATCTAGATAAGGTCTACAAAAGCCCCATGTTAATGAGTGACTCATCTGGTGTGGTAGACATAATAATGTCCCTTCCCACCCAAGATACCCACTTCCTAATTCTCTGAACTTGAAAACGTTAATTTGTATAACAAAAAAAGGCTTTGTAAATGTGATTAAAGTAACTATCTTATAACAGGGAGGTTATCTTGCAGGCCCTAAGCGTTATGGTAAGTGTCTTTACAAGAGGAAGGCAAAGGCAGATGTGGGGGACAGGAAATCTCTTCCTTACCCATCACTAGGATCATGGCTGAGGCCCCATCAAAAGATAGATTGACAGAGGAAAGCATACACATTTACTCAATAAGTTTTATGTGACATGGGAGCCCTCATAAGGAAATGAAGGCCCTGGCCAGGCGTGGTGACTCACGCCTGTAATCCCAGCACTTTGGGAGGCCAAGGCAGGTGGATCACCTAGGCCAGGAGTTCAAGACCAGCCTGGCCAACATGGAGAAACCCCGTCACTACTAAAAATTCAAACTTAGCCAGGCATGGTGGCGCATGCCTGTAATCCCAGCTACTCTGAAGGCTGAGGCAGGAAAGTCACTTGAACTCAGGAGGTGGAGGTTGTGGTGAGCCAAGATCGTGCCATTGGCCGGGCACTGTGGCTCAAGCCTGTAATCCCAGCACTTTGGGAGGCCAAGATGGGCGGATCACGAGGCCAGGAGATCGAGACCATCCTGGCTAACACGGTGAAACCCTATCTCTACTAAAATACAAAAAACTAGCCGGGCGAGGTGGCGGGCACCTGTAGTCCCAGCTACTCGGGAGGCTGAGGCAGGAGAATGGCTTAAACCCAGGAGGCGGAGCTTGTAGTGAGCTGAGATCCAGCCATTGCACTCCAGCCTGGGCGACAGAGCGAGACTCCATCTCAAAAAAAAAAAAAAAAAAAAAAAAAAAACATCGTGCCATTACACTCCAGCCTGGGCAACAAGAGCGAAACTCCATCTCAAAAACAACAACAACAAAGGAAATGAAGGCTCAATGGAAGAGGGAAATCCATGTATTTTGTACTTAGGTTTAATAAAGAGTGGACAGTGATGCAGAATTATGATTGGATAAAAGGGATCTGATCTGATCTAATGGTAATAAACTGAGGGGAACTCAGCGAGGCCTGTTTGTTCAGTTTCTTCTTGGCATCTCTGTCTTAGCTCTTTTCCACCAGGTATAGGGAGGGCACCTCTTTAGTAAGAATCTTACGACATGCTTCAGGGGAAGATCAGAAAATTCTTCCTAGGTTTTATGATTTGCTTTATGGAGGAAGGGTGGTGAAGGGTGAAGTGACCTTCCTGGTTCTGCTATTTTCTCAAATGCCAAGGTGCTATATTTTGAGGTGGTGTGCCCTGAACCCCATCAAAGATTTGACTACAGAAGATGAGAAAGTGGGTCGGGCACGGTGGCTCACGTCTGTAATCCTAGCACTTTGGGAGGCCAAGGCAGACAGATCACAAGGTCAGGAGTTTGAGACCAGCCTGGCCAATATGACGAAACCCCGTCTCTATTAATAAAAATACAAAAATTAGCTGGGCGTGGTGGTGCATGCCTGTAGTCCCAGCTACTTGGGAGTCTGAGGCAGGAGAATCGTTTAAACCCAGGAGGCGGAGGTTGCAGTGAGCTGAGATCGCGCCACTGCACTCCAGCCTGGGCAACAGAGTGAGACTCTGTCTCAAAAAAAAAAAAAAAAAAAAAAAAAAATAGAAGAAGAAGAAGATTGAGAAGGTGATGTGATGATGGAAGCATACCTTGAAGATGAAGGAGGAGGTCACAAACCAAGGAATAGAGAGGACCACTAGAAACTAGAAAAGGCAAGGAAATGAATTATCCCTTCAGAGCCTCCAGAAGGAGCCAGTCCTGCCAACACTTTGACTTTAGCCTAGGCAACTGATTTTTGGACTTCTGACCTCCAAAACTGTAAGAATAAATCGCATTGTTTTAAGCCATTAGGTTTATGGTACAGCAGCAACAGAAAATGCACACATCTAACAAAGCATTTGAATTGGCATCTATCCAAATAATTTTTAACTTTTATTTAATTAATTAATTTATTTATTTTGAGACAGAATTTTGCTCTGTCGCCCAGGCTGGAATGCAGTGGCACAACCTCGGCTCACTGCAGCCTCCGCCTCCTGGGTTTAAATGATTCTCCTGCCTCTCAACCTCTGGAGTAGTGGGGACTACAGGTACACGCCACCACACCTGGCTAATTTTTGTATTTTTTGATATAGACGGGATTTCGCCATGTTGGCCCAGCAGGTCTCAAACTCCTGTCCTCAAGTGATCCGCCCATCTCGGCCTCCCAAAGTTTTGGGATTACAGGCGTGAGCCACCATGCCTGGCCTTAACTCATACACACACACACACACACACACACACACACACACACATACACACACACATATATATATATAAATATACGTATTTTACCTGTCATCTTTTATTTGGAGGTTAATTCCCATTAGGATATGAAAGGATTCAGCAACGATCGAGATTGTGTTCCTCATGGAGGGGCTTGGGCCAAGAAGGTCATGGTGGGGAGTGCAGAGCTTGTCCTCTTCTTCAGGGGTACTTGCGTAGCTGCTCGTGCTTGAGCTCCTTGTAGGAAAGGCAGTAAAGAG
Source organism: Rhinopithecus bieti (assembly GCF_001698545.2). Lineage (NCBI taxonomy): Eukaryota > Metazoa > Chordata > Mammalia > Primates > Cercopithecidae > Rhinopithecus > Rhinopithecus bieti. The sequence goes on along the minus strand of NW_016810765.1, from coordinate 2,338,611 downwards.
CATGTAGCCTGCCAGCACCATGGTCAGCCCCGCGATGCTCCCCTTCTTCACGTTGATGTACTTGTTGTAGTACCGGTAGTAACCTCTTTGAATCGCTCCGGCAATGCTCTAGGGGTAAAGTCCCGCATCAAGGTTCAACTTGGCAGCTCCCCTAGTTTGACCTCCAGACGTTTCTCGTCCTTCGCTGGTACGACTAACGCCATCTTGGAGTCCTGGTGTCAGCTTTGCCTAATTTAGATTCTTACCAGACTGTATCCACAATGACCAATCATTTAAAAAGTGAAACGGACATTGGGCTATACAGTCTTTTAAGTCTTGGCTTTAGTATGAATATGAGATATATATAAAATTTAGAAATTCAGAAATCGCAAGTATGTTTATTTCAGAATGATAGTTTAATGACTTTGAGATTGTTTTAGAAGCTGTATCAACATCATGTGTAAAAAAGAGAGAACAATAATATTTTCTAAATCCTAGATTTTAGTATTATTTGACTCAAGGAACAAACTAGTAGTGAGTGTCAAGTGTCTCGTTTTTATCTTTTATACCAGAGAGTGCTCAGTGTACTAAAAATAATGCCTGTTGCGTGGAGGGGCATGTAATCAGTTCTGGGATTCTTTTTTTAAATTTATTTTTATTTTTATTTATTTTTGAGATGGAGTCTTGCTTTGTCCCCAGGCCGGAGTGCAGTGGTGCGATCTCAGCTAACCGCAAGCTCCAGCTCCCAGGTTCAAGTGATTCTCTTGCCTCAGTGTCCGGACCTGCAGGTCAGTCCAACGGGCCCTGGAAGGGGGAGTGGGAATGGAGGAGACAAGAAAACATGAGAAATGGAGACAAGACAAATAGCCTGATCAAGTCTCGTTTAATGGTGGCGGTGCAATGCCTTATATAGGTTGGCAGAGGAAGAGGTTGGGCCAGGGCGGTGACAGGAGGCTGGGTTTACTGAAATTACAATTGCGCATGCGCGGTTGGTTGATAATTTTCCCGGGCGTGGGATTGCGCCTGCGCTGTAGGCTGCATATCTTCCTGGGCGGGAAAAAGTTTGCGCGCGCGCGGGAAAGGTTTGCACGTGCGCGGGAAAGGTTTAGGCATGCGCGGGAAAGGTTTGTAATGAAGAACCCGGAAATGTGCCATCTTGTCTCCGCTTTGCGGAGATCAAGCAACAAAAGTCGGCTAATTCCGGGCCTCATGGCTCTGGACACCTCAGCCTCCAGAGTAGCTGGGATTACAGGCACACACCACCACGCCTGGCTAATTTTTGTATTTTTGGTAGAGACGAGGTTTCACCGTGTTGGCCAGGATGGTCTCGATCTCTCAACCTCGTGATCCACCCGCCTTGGCCTCCCAAAGTGCTGAGATTACAGGTGTGAGCCACCGCACCCGGCCTTGGGATTGTTATTTTTAGTGAGATGCTCTGAAAAAATTACAGCCTATAAATTTCATTTGGCAGCTTCGAGGATTATAAATAATTCAGTAGGCTCTTAGATATCTGAGTTTCTGTCTAACTCTGGCTAGCACATTACAAAATGTGTCAAGAAGAATGTTAATGTTCCATGTGGAAGAGATAGCTCAGGAATCTGATCTTGAGAACTTGAACATAACGTTGATGTATGTGCTAAGGCTTATAGGCTCCACGCAGCAACCTTCTATTAGATCAAGGCAAAAAAAAAAAAAAAAAGGTCTATCATTTCCTACTCCATTTCCATGCCCATAAAGGTTTTGTTTGCCCCTTTGAAATCTGCAATGAATCTAGAGCAGTAGCATCAATACTTTCCTAACACTGGATAGATACTATTCACAGCATCCCCCCTCCTCATCGTCACCAGCATCACTATCCTCATTACCACCATCCCCATCACTAGCATCTGTAGCACACTTAGTCTACCAAGAGCTTTCGTTCGCCTGACCTTCTTAGAACAAGACAATTATCAACTTTTGGTGATGAATGGAGGGTTTGGACACTTCATCTTGCAATGATTTTGTGGGGGTAAATAGGGCAGCATTATTATACTCCTTTGCACAACTCCCAACAACACAGTGTTTGCTGCATAAGGAGTGCTTGATAATTGTGGAATTGATTAATGTAAATAGGGAACTAAAACTCAAGAGAAGTTCTGTTGTTTTCTCAGTATCAGGAAGAAAGGGAATTGCAGACACTAGTACTCAGGTCTTCCAATTTTATAGCATGGGAAACAGAGAAAAAAAAAGCTTGTGTAGACCCTTGGAAATGGCTCTATGTTGTCTTAGTTGAATAATAAGGGGAAGATCAAAAGATCAGAAAGGCCATTGTGATTCATCAAAAGTGCACATTCATTGGCTTTATCTCACCTGATAGGAAAAGAGAAAAAAAGAAATGAAAATTGATGATACACCAGTTTAAAACAAAATCAACATCACAGTATTGTCACTGAATGTTGATCGTTTGTTGTGGAAAGGAGAAAGGGATTTAGCAACGTGGCTATAGGTCATTTGTACTTTCTTCATCCATTCTTCTTCTCTGTGGGGAGTAGGAGTACATTTCCTCTCCTTTGTATAAACTAAAGACAATTTCCCTTTCTAGACTTAAGTTTTCCTTGCCCCAAGTTAATACACAGCTAACCCTGCTCACATTGATACATATGTAAATGTACACAATTGTTTCTATTTGTAAAGGGAAAAGCTATAGTCAACAAAATGTGAGAAGTGCTCTTTTAAAAGTCCTCAATCACTCACAGCAAAGGTGTTTAAATTGCTAAGGACCAACGAAGGCATTTCTGAAGCCTGCTCTCTGTAGGAGACTCAAATCTGCAACCAGGAAGCACCTGGGTCATTGGGAGGCCTATAATTACTTGGAAAAACAGAGGATGAAATTCAGGGCATTACCTATAATGTTCCCTTATTTCTACCAAAGGTCTTGATTCAAATTGATTTAGCAATTCCACAGTTTCAGGTGAAAGGAAGTTAATATTTATTGTGTTGCTACTCCAACCACCCACCCAGTAAGGTAGAAATTATTTGTTCAATTTTTAAGGTAAGAAAATGGAGAAATAAGTTATGGAACTTATGAAGCTATATAAAATTGAGGTTAAGAGCTGGGGCTTGAGTTTCATTGCCTTGAGTTCCAGTCCTGACACAATCATTAACTAGCTGATCTTGGGAGGAAAATGGACTCTCTAAGCCTCAGTTTCTTTACCTATGAAATGCGAGTGGGAATGGGGAATAGGAGCTACTGCAAACAGTTGTTTTGATGATTCATGTCAGACTAGAAATACCAATTATTCTCATCAAAGTGAATAAGGTATAAATTTCAGAGATGGAATTCAAACCTCAAGCTCATCTCATTTCACCGTATTGCCCTTTAGATGATGTTCACAAAGGCTGGCATTTTTCGTGGTCAGATGTCTAGAATTAGAACTTTAAAATGATCCTTCTGGTCAATTTAAATCTGCTGTGGAGCAAGTTGCCCACCTACGGGTAAAGCGCCTGTTATGTCTTAAAGTGAAAGATGACAATGGCTGCAAGAATTTGGGAGGGAGGCCCTCAGTCCCATACAATTTCATGTTGCCGGACATGGAATGGGTACAAGAAGATACAAATAGAGTTGGACAAGAAAGACTTTACCTATCTCTGGAGGAATCAGCTTTGAGGAGACCTGCAAAGGGTGAATCTGTTACACACACACACACACACACACACACACACACACACACACACACACACAGTGGAAAACACCATGCAGTAAGGAATATGAAGATTTCCATAAAAGTGAAGGTCATACTATTCCCCAGTTCCATTTTGTCAGGAGAGCCAGTGACATGTCCAGTCCAAATCAAAGCGTGCTGTGCCACGGTTTTCACCACATGCTTTAAGAATGAGGAGGCGGGCGCGATGGCTTACGCCTGTAATCCCAGCACTTTGGGAGGCCAAGGCAGGCGGATCACGAGTTCAGAAGATCAAGACCATCCTGGCCAACATAGTGAAACCCCGTCTCTACCGGGTTGAACCTGGGAGGCAGAGCTTGCAGTGAGCTAGATCATGCCACTGCACTCCAGCCTGGACAACAAGAGTGAAACTTCGTCTCAAGAAAGAAAAAGAACATGTGTATTCAACGAAGATGATGAGTACCTACTTGCCATATAAACCACAACTGCTCTCAGCACTCCAGCTACACCTCTCTCTCTCTCTCTCTCTCTCTCTCTCTCTCTCTCCCCTCCCCCCCCCGACACACACCCCAAGGAAGTTGATTCTTTCTGTATCCAACTACTGAATTTAGCCTTCCTTCAAAGCCCAATTTAAAAGCAAACTCCTACCTGATATATTGTAGGACGTATAAGCACAAATGTTTCCTTTCTTTCTTCTAAAAAGTCATCTCAATTTTCCTCCATTGTCCTCTACTCTCTGTTCATAATCTCCCCTTTCTCTCTCTTTTTTTATTTTTTCTCTGATGGAGTCTCACTCTGTCCCCAGCTGGAGTGCAGTGTCGTGATCTTGGCTCACTGCAACCTTTGCCTCCCGGGTTCAAGCTATTCTCCTGCCTCAGCCTCCAGAGTAGCTGGGACTGCAGGCGTGAGCCACCACGCCCAGCTAATTTTTGTATTTTTAGTAGAGACTGAGTTTCTCCATGTTGGTCAGGCAGGTCGCGAACTCGCGACCTTAGGTGATCCGCCTGCCTCAGCCTCCCAAAGTGCTGGGGTTACAGGCGTGAGCCACCGTGCCCGGCCCAATGTTTCTTTTAATATGCTTTTAATGTTTTTGAAACAAAGGAAATTTACTTTAAAGTAAATACCATATAATGCCAAAATTAATTTTAAAGCCAGGAAATTGTTTCTATAACTATGATTTTAAAGTCGTCATTACAGCTCTGAAAAGTTGTAAGAAATACTGTATGGATCTAGTTTTTAAAATGTTGTCCAAAACAATCTTCTTGTTTCATCTGGCATCCTTTACTAAATCATATTAATTTTAAGACAGTTTTTTCAATCTGTCTCCAATTACTAAGGAACGTTGAAAATATGAATTTCAGTTTTAATTGTCAACATGCTTGACTTTATTTATTGAGTAAATCAAATCTAATTAGGTAGGCATTATTTTTTCAGTTTTACAGATGTGAAAACTAAGAAACAGAGAGAAGAAACTATTTAAAGCAGTTGAATATGGGATAAGAGCTGGATTTGAGTTTCCAATCCTGGTTCCATCACACACTCACTAAATGACCTTGGCAAAGTAGTTGACTCTGTGAATATCTCTTAAGGCCATTCAGGCTGACTAGGATTTAGTTACCTAAGTTTTAAAAATTAACCGTGTAGGCAGAGAGCCCACGCATTTGAATATTCATTAAATCATGCTGGAGACATGAATTGACCAAATTCTTCTTTTCTTCAACAAATCTTTATTAAAAATGCGTCATGGGTCAGGTATTATCCTAGGTAATGAAGAGACAAAGATGAAAAAGATATCTCAAGAAACGTTGAAAAAGTTTCCATAAATATTAATATCAAACCAGTGAAATAATACATAGTGTGTCAGCTTGTTGTCATTTAAATTAAATCTTGCATGGACCTTATAATTCTCAAATTTCTCTTGAGTTCCTTCATTCGGTGTTTGGTTTGGAAAGCACTTGAATACTATTTCAAAATCACTATTCTAAACATGGCTTTGCTGATCTAATAGGAAACTATGTAAACGTCCTCGAAGTATGTTTATTCCAACTTGCTATTATTTTATGCAACACTCTTAAAGAGCTTAAGGTAAATCAGTATCCCTCCTGGTGAAGAGCTCTGGCTTTATATCAGACAAGCCTGGGTTCTTATTCTCACCCACTTACTGGTTGGATGGTCTTGGAAAAGCTCCTTGAACTGTTTATGCCTCAGTTCTCTCATCTGTAAATAAAGGATAATGAAAGCACCTAAATTAAAGAGTTGTTATGAGTTTACATGGGATCTGAAATGTAAAGCATTTAACTCATAAAAGCTCAATAAATTATTGACTATTGTAAGTAGACTTCAATATATAATCTTCAATATATAATCATCAATATATAATGATTAAATCGTATATAAAATCTTCAATATATAATCATCCCTTGGTATTTATGGGGGAGTGGTTCTAGGAACTCCCTTGGATATCAAAATCCAAAGTTGTTATTTGGACAATGGTTATACTAAAAGCTCAGATTTCAAACTACAAAATATATTCGTGTAACAAAATTGTACTTGTTGTACCCCTTAAATTTGTACAAAAAATCAGAGGATGCTCAAGTCTCTGATACAAAATGGTACAGTGTTTGCATATAACCTATGCACATCCTTCTGTATGCTTTAATTTATCTCTAGGTTACTTATAATACCTAATATCCTGTAAATGCTATGGAAATAGTTGTTACACTGCATTGTTTAGGGAATAGTGACAAGAGAAGTCTGTATATATTCAGTGTAGACACAATGTTTTTGAATATTTTTGATCTGCAGTTGGTTGAATCCATGAATGCAGAATCCACAAATATGGAGGGCTGATTGTACTTATGTTTTGTCAAAGTCAGAAATATTCTATTTATCTTTAACCCATTTGATTTGTATTGCTTTGTTCTCAATGTTGAAGTTTTCACCACTTTGCTCTCTAGTCTCCTGCCTTCTCAGCGAGAATTGAGTTTTTTGTTCATTTATTATTGAAGGACAGAAGCTAAATAGTGTGGTCTGGAGTAGCATTACCCTGGCAAATTGTTCCTGGACTGGGTCTGTCACACTGAGATTGCAGAATCTATCTGTACAAAAGATTCAATTTTCTTTCTCTCTTTTTCTTCTTTTTTTGAGATGGAGTTTTGCTGTCACCCAGGCTGGAGTGCAGTGGTGTGATCTCGGCCCACGGCAACCTCCGCCTCCCAAATTCAAGCGGTTCTTCTGCCTCAGCCTCCCGACTAGCTGGGACTATAGGCGCACTCCACCACGCCCAGCTAATTTTTATATTTTGAGTAGAGACAGGGCTTCACCATATTGGCCAGGCTGGTCTTGAACTCCTGTCCTCATGGTCTGCCTGCCTCGGCCTCCCAAAGTGCTGGGATTACAGGCATGAACCATTGCACCTTGCCCAAGATTCAGTTTTTCAAAGCCAAGTTGCAAGAAAGTCACACAGGAAAGACACAAGGTCATGCCAGGCTTTAACAGTTATTTTTAAAGAGTACACTTTATTATTCGCAAAAGTGAAGAAATTCTACAATGTTTTCCTTGATTGGTATGTATGATCATATCTATGTCTACACCTATTGTTTCCCAGGATAAATTTGAACTTTAACTTTCTCATCCATGTTCTCCTGTACTTCCTTTGACATACACCTTTCTCGGAAGAGACAGTCTTCTGCTTCAGACTAGCAGGTCCTTGACGATAGATGTGTCAAATTCTGGCCAGGAGACACAAACCTCTCCAGTTATTTTTACTGACAGAATTTAATATAATGGATTAACTAGGTGTAAAGGTGTAAACAACTGAAAGGGTAAAAAGAGAAGTCTAATAATGTATCACAGATGTAGCAACTGTAAAAAGCAGCAACCATCCATCCCTAGGGCAGAGAGTACAAAAGGAAGAAGTTGGAGTTATTAACATTTAGAAAGTTAGAGAAGGCCCCATTGGAGCTAAGCCTCAAAACCTCAGGGGCACCTGCTGACTGGTGCTGTTTTCTCTGAGATGAGGGCATGATAAATCTAGTTCTCCAAGTATTGGCAGACTTCCACCTGAGTTCACCTGCTGCTATGGGAAGGAGCTGCTATTGCCAGGGTGAAGAAACATTGCCAGTGTGATGCTTCCAGGAATTGCAAGCAGAAGGAAGCTCCAGAGGAAACAAATAGAAAGGAGCAGGTTTCTTCCTTCTTTGCACTCATTGGCTCCCACTTGAGCCCTGTATTACCAGAATCTAATACACAGCAAGCTGGCAAAGCAGAAATGTAGTTTGCAGAGTCCTAGTCACAGCATCTTATGGTAGGAAAGGGCGGGGAGGAGTTGCAAGTGAGAGGCAATAGCTTAATAATTGGCACAATAGAAAACATGTTTTATTGTCAGCCTCTGGCATGGTTCCAGAACTACAGTCTTGGCTTTGGGCTAAGTGTGGTGGCTCAAGCCTGTAACTTCAGCACCTTGGGAGGCTGAGGCGGGCAGATCACCTGAGGTCAGGAGTTCGAGACCTGCCTGGCCAACATGGTGAAACCCCATCTCTACCAAAAATACAAAAATTAGCCGGGTGTGTTGCCTGTAGTCCCAGCTACTTGGGAGGCTGAGGCATGAGAATCACTTAAACCCAGGAGGTGGAGGTTGCAGTGAGCCGAGATCACACCACTGCACTCCGGCCTGGGCAACAGAGTGAGACTCTGCCTCCAGATAAATAAATAACTAAATAAATGCATTGGAATGGATATGCGTCTACACTTATATTTTTCAATTGTGATTTCAGTGGTGAAAACTTCAGTTTCTCTTATAAAAAGAGCTATCTTTTTTAGGAAAATGGAGTGCTTTATTATAGAGGTGAAGTCCCAATGTTAAGGTCTTAAGGAATTAGAGGAAAAGAGATAGAATTAAACTGCCCTTATAATAATAATAATAATAAAAGAATTAAACTGCCCTTAATCAGGAGTTAGCAGAAGTTGAAGGGGAATAGGGTAATGGACAAAGTTAGTGGCTGAAAAGGAAAGGGAAGATCAAACAGTCAAAGAAGAGCACCAGGGCCACACAACCTGTGAGATGAGCGTGGATGATGAAAAAGAACCAGTCAGAAATTCTTGGTAGAAGGATGACACAGGATTTTTTAAATAGAAAGGATAAATATTTGACTTTGGCTGGGCATGGTGGCTCACGCCTAATAATCCCAGCACTTTGGGAGGCTGAGGCAGGCAGATCACTTGAGGCCAGGAGTTCAAGACTAGCCCGGCCAACATGGTGAAACCCCATTTCCACTAAAAATACAAAAATTAGTCAGGCGTGGTGGTGCACACCTGTAATCTCAGCTACTCGGGAGGCTGAGGCAGGAAAATAATTTAAACCTGGGAGGCAGAGGTTGCTGTGAGCTGAGATTGCACCACTGCACTCCAGCCTGAGAGACAGAGGGAGACTCTGTCTCAAAAGAAAGAATAAAGGAAGGAAGGAAGAAAGAAGGAAGGAAGGAAGGAAGGAAGGAAGGAAGGAAGGAAGGAAGGAAGGAAGGAAGGAAGGAAGGAAGGAGAGAAGAGAGAGAGACTTGACTTTATGACTATGGCTTTAAAGGTAAACTCAAATCTTCAAGGCACTGACATTTGCTACTTGCACTGGTTTATTTATGGGTAAAGGACAGTACACTTTGGACACTGACATGATCCATATGTTGAACCAACTCTGTGAGAGCTAGATCTATAAGACATAGGTAAGTAGCAGACACAAGACCTCTACACCTTCTTTCCCCCTGCTGAAGAAGAGTTCGGGATGACCCAAACTCTGCTCCACACGGTCACTCATCCTTATGTCCTCCTGGCAGTGGCAAGGGCCTAAGGGAGGAAACAGAACCATGCAAGATTCTTGAAACATAACCTAAGAACTGGCACACTGTAACCTCTTCCTCATTCTATTGGCTGAGCTGCAAGTAACAAGACTGGCACAGGTCAAGGGTGGGGAGAAAATAATCACTTCTGTATGTGAAGATTTACAAAGTGACATTGTAGGGGGCAAGAATGCAGGGAAAAGTGAAAATCTGAGGCTGCAGTTGTCATTGACCTACCATAGATAGATCTGTTTTTGTTCTGGCCGGATCCCCAGTCAATGGATGGTGCCCGCCCACATCGAGGGTGGGTCTTCCCCACTTAGTCCACTCAGACTCACATGCCAATCTCCTCTGGAGACAACTTCATAGACACACCCCAAAATAATGCTTTACCAGGCCTGTCAGTATTTATTTCCTAATCCAGTCAAGTGGACACCTGAAATTAGCCATCACAGCACAGAACTTCTCAAAGTGTGGTCTGGGTTCCAGCAACATCCACCTCACCTGAGTGCTTGCTAGAAGGGCACAATCTCAGGCACCACTCCACATCTGCTGAGTCAGAGTCTTGGAAGGTGGGGCCCAGAACACTGTTTTAAAACCCCTCCAGATGATTCATATGCACTTAAAATTTGAGAGGCAATTAACAGACCTAATAGACCTCAATTTTTCTTTAAAAGGTGGGCATAACTAGGCCTGAGTCAGCCTCTGGAGTTCTCTGACAAGGAAGACATTTCTAGGAGTAACTGGAAAGAAAAAGCAACTTTTTTTGTATATTAAAGAAATACAATCAGGCCGGGCTCTGTGGCTCACACCTGTAATCCCAGTACTTAGGGAGGCTGAGGTGGGCAGATGACCTGAGGTTGGGGGTCTGAGACCAGCCTGACCAACATGGAGAAACCCCGTCTCTACTAGAAATACAAAATCGGAAGGGCGAGGTGGCACAGGCCTATAATGCCAGCTACTCAGGAGGCTGAGGCAGGACAATTGCTTGAACCCGGGAGGCAGAGGTTGCAGTGAGCCGAGATCACACCATTGCGCTCCAGCCTGGGCAACAAGAGTGAAACTCTGTCTCAAGAAAGAAAGAAAGAGAGAAAGAGAGAGAGAAAGAGAGAGAAAGAAAGAAAGAGAGAAAGAGAGAGAGAAAGAGAGAGAAAGAAAGAGAGAGAAAGAAAGAAGATCTATTTTATATTTCAAGCTAGTAAAACAGGATTTTATAGCTTTTTTTTTTTGAGATGGAGTTTCGTTCTTATTTCCCAGGCTGGAGTACAATGGCACAGTCTCAGCTCACTGCAACCTCTGCCTCATGGATTGAAGTGATTCTCCTGCCTCAGCCTCCCAAGTAGTGGAGATTACAGGTGCCCACCACCACACCCAGCTAATTTTTGTATTTTTAGTAGAGATGGGGTTTCACCATGTTGGCCAGGCTAGTCTTGAACTCCTGACCTCAAGTAATCTCCCCACCTTGGCCTCCCAAAGTGCTGGGATTACAGGTGTGAGCCACTGTACCTGGTCAAAGTGGATACATTTGGTTTTACTTTGATTCTCTTTTTCCTTTGGGTTAGAAATTCAGTCTTATAATTTCAACAGTTTTAGTTCTCCAGTGAAACTTATTTGAAAATCCGTGTCTCAATTATCTGTGACCCTTTTAAATAAGTTATCAGGCTTCTGGCATAAAAGTTGGGAGATGTTCACCCTTCTGAAATATGCAATAATCTGAGTAGCTATAGGTTTTTTGAATTTTTTTTTTTCAAAAACAAACAATTTTGGCATAGATAGGGAAGACACAATACAGGTTTAATCAAAGTGATAGAAATAGTATCTAAAACTTTTCCCCTTGAAAACCTCGCCATTCCACAGAAAGCATTGCCAGCTAGAATTAATAAAATTAATAAAAAATAATCACTATTTTGGAAGACTGTATATTATTTTCATTTGGAAGGAAATGCCTAACCTGGTAGAATGTAGAACTTTGTGTCAATCGTCTTCTTAATTTCAAAAAGGGTTTAAGGCTACTAAAAATTCATGAAACACAGAAGGTGAAAAGAGAGGAAGCCAATAGAAGTAATATGATAACGTGACTTTTACCCTTCAGCAAGCCCCAAGCCCTTTTGAGGTCTCACCAGGAAAGACTCTGACTCAGCAGAAGTGAGTGGTGCCTGAGACTCTGCCCTTCTAGCAAGTGCTTAGGTGAGGCTGATGTGCTGGAACCCAGACCATACTCTGAGACGTTCTGTGCTGTGATAGCTAATTTTAGGTGTCTACTTGCGTGGATTAGGGGATAAATACTGAGAGACTTGCTAAAGCATTACTTTAGGGTGTGTCTGTGAGGGTGTCTCCAGAGGAGATTGGCATGTGAATCTGAGTGGATTAAGTGGGGAAGACCCACCCTCAGTGTGGGTGGGTACCATCCAGTTGGCTGGGGGCCTGGATAAAAACAAAGGACAGGCAAAATTGGTCTTTCTCGCCTGGAGCTCGATTTTAACCCCTTAACATTTCTTAATTCCAGCTCTATGTGACAGTGATTCTCACAAAATTCCTGAATTAAAGTGGTAGCCTCATTTTCTTCCTGAAGGGCCTGCTACAACGGGGGCCGTGGTCCAAGGCATGGCGGGAAGAGAGCAAGCTGTGCAGGGTTCCACGAGTCTTTGCTGCTGTTTGCATTTATATTTCAATCAGTCAGCTCTGCACCCATCCCCCTAGACTTAAACTACTGCATTTAAAAATGAGTGAAGTGGCTCACGCCTGTAATCCCAGCACCTTGGGGGGCCGAGGTGGGTGGATCAGCTGAGGTCAGGATTTCAAGACCAGCCTCGCCAACACGGTGAAACCTCGTCTCTACTAAAATACAAAAATTAGGCCGGGCGCGGTGGCTCAAGCCTGTAATCCCAGCACTTTGGGAGGCCGAGACGGGCGGATCACGAGGTCAGGAGGTCGAGACCATCCTGGCTAACACGATGAAACCCCGTCTCTACTAAAAAAAATACAAAAAAACTAGCCGGGCGAGGTGGCGGGCGCCTGTAGTCCCAGCTACTGAGGAGGCTGAGGCAGGAGAATGGCGTAAACCCGGGAGGCGGAGCTTGCAGTGAGCTGAGATCCGGCCACTGCAGTCCAGCCCGGGCGACAGAGCGAGACTCCGTCTCAAAAAAAAAAAAAAAAAAAAAAAAAAAAAGCCAGGAATGGCGGCAGGCACCTATAATCCCAGCTACTCGGGAGGTTGAGGAAGGCAGAATTGCTTGAACCCCAGAGGGCAGAGGTTCAGTAAAGCCGAGATCATGCCCACTGCCACTCTAAGCCTGGGCAACAGAGTGAGACCTTGTCTAAAATAAAATAATAAATAATAATATAAGATTAAAATTAAAAACTTTAAAAAAGAATCTAACCATTTTTGTTGAAATTACCAGTTATATTGGCTGAATAGATTTTTGAGTAATTGTTTTTCCTAATTTTACTAAAGTAAAACCTAATTGGTGCAGATAATCTAAAACAATCTATGAACATATGGAAAGCCACACCACCAAATGTCAAATGTCATTTCACTAACTTAAAGCTATTACTGTTAGTATTTGGTGTAGTGCTGTTTAGTATCTTTTCAATATATGTTATGGGGTTCTAGTTTTTCTTCAACGGGATTTCTTAATCTTTTTTTTTTTTTTTTTTTTTTGAGACTGAGTCTTGCTCTGTCACCAGGCTGGAGGCTGGAGTGCAGTGGTGCGATCTCAGCTCACTGCAACCTAGGCCTCCTGGGTTCAAGTGATTCCCCTGCCTCAGCCTCCCTAGTAGCTGAGACTACAGGCGTGTGCCACCATGCCAGGCTAATTTTTTGTATTTTGGTAGAGACAAGGTTTCACCATGTTGTTCAGGACAGTCTCGATCTCCTGACCTGGTGATCCGTCTGCTTTGGCCTCCCAAAGTGCTGGGATTACAGGTGTGAGCCACTGCGCCCGGCCTTTTTTTTTTTTTTTTCATAATCATTTTCTACTAGGAGTAAATTTTCATAAACATTACTTATAATGGCTGCGTGATATTCCATAGTATGCAAATAGCATAATTTATTTAAACATTTCCCTAGGGGGATTTAGGTTAATTCCTATAAAATAATTTACAACAAAGTTAATATCACAAAATCCTCATCCTGATGAATTCTTAGGCAGACTAAAGCCTCATCTTTTTAGGCAATAAATGAGCCTGAGAGTTACATAGTTTACTCTCTTTAGTGTCATAGATACAGTCATATACATTGAAATAACTGATCTATAGCTTCCTGAGAGAAAACCAAAACAATGGCATTAGGTTAGAAAATTGTAATTAATTGTTTTTGCTTTGTTAGTATTGGATGCACACTTCTGCCTCTCCCTCCTTCCCTCTTTCCTTCCTTTTTTTTAATCTGTGTGTTTCAGCTTTGTGAAATCTTTCTGGAATAAATCTAGTTTAGCTGGTCCTGGACCTCAGTTCCCTAGCTCCTTTCTTCCCAGGTATCCTTCTGCAGTAACAGTAGAAACATGCTGTCCAGGAAGGTGTTGACAGGACTGGCAGTGTCTCAGATTGGATAGCAAATCTTAACTCCTTTTAAAAATGATGCTGCAGTTATGAGGTCCGTGACTTATGAGCAAAACATGGATGTCTCAGGTATACAAAAGACACTGTTCCTCGTGGCTGGAAAGAACTGTTTGGATTAAATTAAATACAAAAAGACCCTCCTTCCAATATTCTTTTAAAATGTTTTCATGAATCACTATGTTAGCTTTTAAAAGTTTTGATAATTTTATAACATCCTTTTAATGTGGCATCCACTGTGACTCTTCAGTCTAAAGAAATGTTACTATAATCATATAACTGTAGTTCTCAGATGCTTTATTTTCTGCTTAATGATATAGGTGCATATCATGTGACTGAATATAGATCATCTGAATATATTATGGGTTAAAACTCAGAATTTGAATGTCATGGACCATGCTAAAATTCAATAAAACTACATTTGGATGCAAGGGGGAAAGAGAAACATGTGGCTTGAATTTTCCTTAAAACACACGGGGAATAGTTAAAGGGGAAAAGTACTTGGGACAGAGTATAGCTGGAGTTTTGCCAGACTCATACCATTTAAACAATGGTTTAAGACTGAATTAAAATCCTAAGCAGATCTCTTTAATCTCCCCCAAAGGGTATAAGGTAGCTTTACAACTTGTGAAAGATAAAGTTAATGTAAATACTTTGAGTGAGCAAAATGGGGAACCCTGGACTTGAAGAAGTTGTTTTTGTCCTCTGAAATTCAAGGTCTTCCCACCTAAACTTGGATCCCTGCTCTGCCTTTAAACCCCAAAAGAGGTTAGGTTATGCCTGGCTTTTGCAACTATTTCTTTAGTTTTCCATTTTCAACGCCAACTCCACCCTGCTCTTGCACCCCCACGCAGAATCACAGACACATAATCTGGTTAACACAAATACCACTTCAAGCCCTTGCCACGTCATCCAAGCCTGAACATGCCCCCAGGCTATCCTTTCTTCCCATTTCATAGTTAGGTATGATGAAAAATGAAATGGCATTGGAATGAAATGGAGTGAAAATGGCAATTTTGTCAGATGAATGGAATTTAAGGGGGAATCAGTGACTTTAATGACCAGTGTTGCTTCTCCTAAGGCACTCTATTTCCACACTCAGCTGGAGTCTTCCTGTACTAGTGCCAAGCAGGCAAATGTCACCTGTGAATCCCAGGAGGAGATGTGTTGATCAGCCTTCCAAACTGCTCAATGCAAAGATGCTTGGAATTCAGCAGTGCCACTTCCAGCTAACTGGCTCTGATTCCTATGGATGCAACTAGTCCTCCTCCCTGGCTGGACTAATGCCAGTCTACTTAAGGAGATAATTGACCACAAGCCAGCCTGACTGACAGGCTTCCTAAGTGCCAGATGCCAACTGTGCCAGTACCAGCCCTTGTGGGAGGGCCTGTTCTCCTTGGGATGATAGCTAAGGTAGCTTCATCCTCACCTTGGCCCTTAACTCTGTTCTCAACTTCCCTCCAAAATATAATCAAGTGGTTCATTCCAAGTTGTTTTCTTTCCACTTTTATTTTAAGAATGTCAACATCTCCCTCCTTCCTCATTACTTCTCTTCATCTTTCTCAGGGTTCACTTAAGTGGGATACAGGCTAAACAACTACAGCCTTTTCTATCATCCTGGAAACTAGGAGGATGATTTCATGTTGAGAGGGTTACCAAAATTCACCATTAATTTATTATTCCTTTTATACAGGTTTTAGTGGTTCTCTATAAACTTCCATTATTGCCAAACCAATACTTTGTCAATGGCTGGGTCCCCATTAGCATGTTTAAAATAAGCACTAAACCTGGCTCCAATGTCTTTGGTGGATGTGTTTCGGCACTTGGGTATATAGATCTGATTCTGGTGACAGCAGTGAGCCTGGGCCTGGGGGTTTCTCCCAGTCCTGGTGTACCAAAGGTCTGTCAAGACTATTCCTTGCTAGTTTCCCGGCTTGGCAACGCGGTAGTAGGTGCTTCTGGGGATGAAGCCCTCACAATACAGTTAGGGTTCAACGACAGGCGCCATCTTAGTGAAGAAGGGTCTTCAGGGTGGTGTCCAGGGCTTTAACCGGGGTCTCCCTTGGGATCAGGGCCTTGACAGAAAAGCCCCTCGCCTTGTTTATTTACATGAATCCCCCTGTTCTCCAGTCTCCACTTCGTGCACAGCTTCCTTTGGGAACCAAGGTTCCCTTATGGATGAAAACTGTGCCTTCTCATCTCTGCTCTTTCTCTCCTTACTGTAAAAAATAAACAAACCCACTGTGTTTATCTCACTGATGCAGGAGGAGTTTCCACGGCAGGAGCTGGGTGCCGGGGGGCTTCATAGTCCATAGCGTCTTCTCTTTCTGGAGAGGCTAACCCTTGAGCCAGCCCACCCGGCGCCGCAGGTCGGTTTGGGCCTCACCTCTCTCCTGAAAGCAGGACCGAGGGCGCCCCTAAAAAGCACACTGGGCCTTTCAGGCAGGTGAGAAAGAAAGAGGAGGTGTTTTCAAGAAACCCTTGGGATCCCAGGCCCTTCTTCTGACCGGGTAACTCGCTGCTGCTAAACTAGGTTCGGGGCCAGGGCTTCAGACTCACCTGGAGATGGACAGAGAAGCCAGACCCCAGATTTATAACTCCCATGTCAGGGTCCCCTCCGCCTTCTTTCTTTTTTTCTCTTTCAATAGTCCCAGAATAACGGAAAGGAAAACCTCACAGGAAACCTGGCAGTCTCAAGCTGGAAGAATGGGATATACTCCCGAATTGTTTGAGCCCCCAAAACAAAACTTCTGGCCTGAGAAGTGTCTCCCAGGCGAAGTCAAAACTTTGAGGCACCCCGCAATGGGATTTGTAAATAAGGGATTCGTGGAAACACCTATTTTTAAGATGTAACCGAACTTCCACCCCATTCTTGCCCCTGCCATTGTCATTCTGTGCATGGGTCGTCTTTTGGTTTTTTATTCTGATGAAAGGTCAGAGGTGACTTTCGTTGGGCCTGGCTGGGCAGACGGAAGCTCATTCAAAGCAGACCTCTGCTAAAGGGTGGAGGGCGGAGGCCGGGTCGCGGCTTCCCAGGCCCCAGCCGAGGCGCCGCACCCGGCCGGGGCCTCCTGGCCCACTCCGGTAGCCGCTCTGCCTCGGCTCTGCAAACGCCGCTGCCCACGGGTTCCCTTCCCGCAGCTCTCGCAGCGTGGCTGCTGGCCTTCACCCACCAAGAGATCTGCGGGCCCAAGCCCCAGGCTGCGACCTCCCGCGAGGCGCGGTGCCCGCGCACAACAGGTCTTCTAGGAGGCGGTGGCTGGGCGCGCTTACCTAGTTAATGCGGCAGCGCCAGTGTCCCGGCGCCAACCCCGCTGCCTCCGTCCAGCACCGCAGACTTAAGGGGGCGCCGTCGGGCACCATCCCGCTGACACCGAGTTCCTGGCCTTAGACGGTAGTCTAGGACCTCAAAATGGGAGAGAGGTGACGGATAGTGGTGACAGGAAAAAAGCACTGTTGCGGGTTTTTGCTAATTCAGTCTCTACCATGGTGGTGGACTTAACTTCAATTAGGAACCCGGCATATTAAAAATAGGTGGTGGCCGGTCGCGATGGCTCACTCTTGTAATCCTAGCACTTTGGGAGGCCCAGATGGGAGGACTGTTTGAGCTCAGGAGTTCGAGACTAGCATGGTAAACATAGTGAGATCTCGTCTCTAAAATACTACCACTAATAATAAATAGATAGTAAAAGAGATGATGGTGTCAAAGGCTGAAAGGAGCAATGGAGGAAATCGGTGCCTACTGGTGGCTCGCCAGTGAATTCACCACTTTGAAGTTCTGAAGTTAAGAAATAAGAGGGAGGGGAAGGATTTGCAAAGCAACCTAACCTAACTGTGGGCACTCACCACGGCCTCATCCCTGGAGAATTGAAACACCTTCACACGGGGCCAGCATAGATATCCAGAGGGAAGCTTTAATAGAGAACACCGCGTACAACAACAGCAGACATAAACAAAGTCACAACCCGAACGCGGCGCGGACACGAGGCGGAGGTGACTTAGAGCCAAAGGGCAAAGCGGTTTCTCCCCACTCTACCCCCTTCCATTCCCAAAAGTGTGTCGCAAGTAAAGTGCTATTCCTGGGGCTCAAGAGGGGGGAAGGGCAACAGCGACAAGGCAAGTTTCTTTCCCATTCACGAATTGAAACTGAAGAATTAATTCGCCTGAAAGACGTAAGCGCCCGAACAGCACACGGAATACCAAAACAGCCGCAGCGTGCAAAGGTGACGGGGTGGTCCCCTTGCTTGCGTCCGAGGAGACTGGAAGGGAACAGCCATGAAACGCTCCTGCAAGCGTTAAGAGCAATATTGTCGAGTGATGTGCCGAGTTTTTCCTGCATTCATAAGTTAGGGGACCAAATCCCGCGATACAAGTGATTTGTTTCCTTAAAATTCCAAATGGAACAGATCGTGGGAATTCACATTATTCTTGGGCTCTCATCCGATTGATACACAAACGAGTTGCAGGTGGAAAGTCGCCTGTATTGTCTCTCTTTGGTTGTGTTTCCCAACTTTTGGAATTTGGGGCTTTACCCTTTAAGCTGCTGCCATTCTCTTTTGTGCAAACTAATTGCTCTAGCGGTTCCTCCTATCCTTTTTGACCCCTGGGTCAGAGCCAAGAAACTTAGCTGTTTCCCAAAGATATTTCGTGGGTTTCCCGCTGCCTCCTCTCCTCCCCTTCCCCCTCCAAAGCGACTTTATTTGTGACACCGTTTCCTTGCCCATTTAGCTGACCAAGAAAATAACGGTATCAAACGCTTCCTCTTTTCCTTCTCAAATAAAACGAGATTTCCTTAGTGGACAGCAGTTTTGTCTTGAATGTCCACGAGAGGCGACCGCCAAGGATGCGACCAGCAGAGAGAAACGTGGTGGCTGAGATCCGTTTCAGCGTCACTCTCTGTTGGATTCTTCCCGGGAGGTTTAGCTCTGCCAGCTTCTGCCCCCAGGAATAAGGGTCGGAATCCACTTCCAATTTACCAGCGAATGAGGCTTTCCTAACCTCCTTCGTTACCCCCCCATAACTTATCGATTTATATTAATTACAATAGAAACTCTTACCTGAAAATTGGCTTTCATTAATCTGATTGTACAACATAGTATAAACACAGACACCTGGAGGGTTATATTTATTTAGACCACCGGAGAAGCCACTTTTTGGGGTTGTTCGTCTATTTAAATACCTTCCTTTCCAGCAAAGGCTCAGACTCGCCAGCTCTGCCCAACCTGGCCAGGGCGCCCTCTCCCCGTCGGGTGGTTTGTGCAGTTCCGGGCCGGGCGTCTCTCACTGCGCTGGTCTCCCCTAGCCGGCCGGGTCCCCTAGGAGTGCACTAGCACCGAGTGCAAGGAGCCGCCCTTGCTCTCCGCCGCAGTAGGGGCTGTGGGCTCCAGCAGAGAGGCAGCCGGCGAGGCCGCGGCCGCGGAGCACACGGTGGATGGCGCCGGAGGCTGCTGCGAAGCCGCGGGGACAGTGAGCCCCGGCTGCAGCGCGGACACGGGCGGCAGCGCAGGCGTGGGCTTGATGGGCACCGGCACGGCAGGCAGGCTCTGGCTTGCAGAGTGGCACAGGGCCTTGACCGGGACCCCGAAGGCCCCATACTCCGGGCCTACTGGGACTCCGGCTGCGGCTGCGGCGGCCGCGGCGGCGGCCACTGAATCCATGACTCCAACGTGCGGCCACACTGAGCTGACGACGTTGCCGAGCTGGCCGGGCACGGGGTAGCCCAGGTGGTGCATGACGGACGCCAAGGGCAGCCCTCCAGCCTGCAGCACGCCCTTGTAGTCCCGGCCAATAATGTTCTCAATGGCAAAGGGGTGCTTGAAGCCTGATGTGGACGCCGCGGCCGCGGCGGCAGCGGCGGCGGCCGAGCCCAGCCCGTAAGGTGGGAACTGAGACAGGCGTCCCACGCTGCCCACCGCGGCTGCCGCGGCCGCCGCCGCCGCCGCCGCCACGGCCGCTGCCTCCTGCATCTTGCCGGGATGAGACGGCTGCTGAGGCTGCGACTGCTGGGGCGGTTGCTGCGGGGGCTGCGACGGGAGATGCGGAGGCGGCTGCGGAGCAGTAGGCGGTTGCTGGTGGAAATAGTGCACCATGTGAGGCGGCGGCGGCGGCGGCGGCGGCTGGGGTGGGTGGTGGTGATGGTGCTGGTGCGCGGCAGCGTGGTGATGATGGTGGTGATGGGGGTGGTGGTGGTGATGGGGGTGAAGGTGCCCTCCCGGCCCGGCGCCTGGCGCGCCCTTGGTGCTTCCCGCGTGCAGGTGAGTATGGTCGGCGCGCAGCACCTTGAAGCGCTTGCGACGCCGCAGGAAGCTGCCGTTCTCGAACATGTCCCCGCAGTCGGGGTGCAGCGCCCAGAAGCTACCCTTGCCAGGCTGGTCGGGGCGCCGCGGAATCTTGATGAAGCAGTCGTTGAAGGAGAGGTTGTGGCGCAGGCTGTTCTGCCAGCGTTGCGTGTGCTCGCGGTAGTAGGGGAAGCGCTCCATGATAAACTTGTAGATGTCGCTCAGCGGCAGCATCTTCTCGGCCGAGTGCTGGATGGCCATGGCGGTCAGCGAGATGTAAGAGTAGGGCGGCTTTTGGTCGCTGTAGGAGTTCTTCCCCGGCCGCGGCATCGCCCCCGGCTCCTCCACCGCCCTCCGGCCCGCACTGGGCCACAGAGTTTCTCCGCACTCCGCTCCTGGGGCCTGGCTGACCCCACGAATTCCCACTCCGCCCCTCCAGTCCTGCCACTTTGCCCTCTCGCCCTCCAGGCCCTCTCTGCTTCTCTCCCCGGCCTTCTCCGAATTGCCTGGTGTCTCCGACCTTGGCCTTTCGGGCCTACTCAGCTCTCAGAAGCTGGCAACTTCTGGCCCCGACGGTTGTCGACTGGCGCGCACAGTCGCGGGCGGGCGCGCCAGGTTTACTGCCGCCTTCTCTGCGTCTTCCCCCGGGTGGCCAAAGACGGAGTGCTGGAGCTGGCTGCAGAGGAGAGTGGCGAGGGGCCGTGTTTCCTCCCGGCCTCTTTGCTTTTTCTAGGTCCGAGGGAAACGCAGACCAAGCTACCTGGGAGGAAGGTCTGGGCAGTAGAGACTCTGGCCCTTTAAATCTGAGTTTGCGCCTGCTGTCCTGGAGACCAGTGACAGCAGGACTTCCAGTGCCCTGGACGCAGTCCCCTGGCCAGCCACTTAGCCAGACCGCGCTGGAGTTCTCCTTTTCCTGGAGGAAAAAATCAGGGTAAGGAGAGAGAATACAGGCTTCTAGCAGCCTGCGCGTCTCTTCCCCGAAACTCGCAGCGGCGCCGGGGTTAGAAGAGACGCCGATCCCTAGGCTGTCGCTGAGGGGGAAAAAGTTTGGTGGTTTCTGAAGCGGCGGCGCCCGCAGGCTTTGCTGAGGAGCGGGGCCCGCAGGATGCTGGGCGCGAGCGGCGGGCTGGAGAGGGTGTCTGCGAATGACGACGGGTGAGTGCTGGCCGGGGAAACTCAGTCGTCTGCGCCGCAGCTGCCGCCTTTCTCCCGGGCTTGTCTTGAGGAGGAGAGGCGGCGGCAGTGGCAGCGACGCGCTCTCCTGGCTGCGTTTTGTAATGGTCCCCGAGACGCCGAGACCCCCGCAGCTAGCGCTTCGAGACTATCACATGACCGAGGCTGAGGGACTCAGCCGCCGCCGCCGCGTCTACAGCTGAAGAAGGGGCAAAAAGGCGCCGTGCCTCGCCCCCGCCCCCTTTTCCACCTCGTTTCGGGCGCTCTCCACCCATCGGGTTCACCACTCGCTCGGTAGCCCCCAGCCACGGCCGGGTGCGGCGGGTGGCGCAGGCTGTTCGCTGAGAGGGGGCCCAGCTCCATGTGCGGTTCCCTCTGCTGCGCCCCACCCGGGCCACCACGCACGGTAGAGGGGGACAGGACATTGCTTTCTTGCTTCTCTTCTCTCTGGCATCTCCCTCTTCCGACCCCTTCCTTTTACCCTTCCCTGTTTTCATCTACTCGTTCTGAGCTTCTCTATCCTTAAACACCCTTTTTCCTGAGCTAGCCACTCCGGGTCAAGTTCAGAGTATCGTGTCCTCAAGGCCTCTTCTTGAGCCCCCAATGACCAGAGGGCTGGAGGGAAAAACTCATGGGGAGGAAAGCATGGGGTGTTTTCGCCAAATGCCAAATTCATCTCAATTTTATTGTGCGCCAACTGCATGTGAGGCTCCAGGTGCAGAGAGACAGGAGACAGTATCCGAGCTCCACCATCGCGGTATAGAGGGAGAGGACAGTAACTAGGAAATCACTAATAGAATATACACTAAGGGCTTGGCAGATGGAGGCTCCACACTTTCCTGGAGCGAGTGAGTTGGACAAGTTGAGGTTTCTCTGGGACGGCAATGTCTGAGCTGGGGCCAGAAGTAAGATTTGGGGGTTCAGGGGTCCCATCACCCGTGTGTGCTAGAAGGAAGTCTTTGCTATTCTTAGCACGGGGGTGTGGGGCCGGGGCTAGGCAGGAGGTGGAATGGAGATAATTAAATAGGAAGCAAAAATTATCAGTCCACAAAATCCTGGTGTGACCTGCGAGGGAGAGGTGGATGAACCCAGGCTGTAAGGTCCTTCTGCTTGGAGGTTCCTGCTCTGCACTCATCCAAACACCCAGCAGGAAACCCCAGTTTACTGCAGGGAGAACCTGAAGTTGTATACTCGTTTTGGCTACCTTTGTCCTTTGGCTGGGAGGAAAAGCAGAGTTTAGAAACAAGTATACTCTCCGTTTCCGGGCCTGTTTCATTATTTGTAAAACAGGGTGGCTGAAGTTGGAAATTTCATGGATCCTTTCCTGTTAGGCGATTTGAGGAGAAAAGAACATTTGCTCTATGGCTTACTCGATTTTCCCACGCCTAAACTCGAAGAAAGCCATCGGCCCAGCTGCTTGCGGGGCTGCCCCCTAACTAGCAACCTTGGTGACACCAGATCGGGTGTTTTCAGCTTCTGGCTTTTGGTGAGCTGCACGGTGGGACCACGTCTGTCCGCGGGGTGGCTTAGCCAGGTAGCAGGAGTGCCGTGAGCGGGTCAGGCTCACAATTTCCATCTTTAGCCAGGAGCTAAATCTCTGGCTAGCTCTATGTGGCCAGTTTGTCCTAGGCCAGGAGACGTCTGAGAATAGATGTTACAACTGAAGCTTGCAAGAAGGCCTGGGGGAAAGAGCAACTTCTTGGTCCTAAGCCCTTTTCAGAGGAGGATGTTTTCTCTTTCACTGTATGCCGGAAGCGTTCCTCCTGCCATAGGAGTTTCTGCGGGATTTTTGTCCGCTGAGACACTTTAGAGAGCCGAGCAGCGGACAGCCTCTTGGCCTCGGGAAGCCACAGAATTCCACGGACGCTCACAGTTTGACAAGAGCCCGCTGGAGTCAGGTGGCTCCTTTTCCTTGGAACAAGACGGGGCGACAACAGCCCTGTCCCAGCCCAGGAAGCTGGGGTCTCCTGCACCGCCGTCAGGCCTCTGCTGAGGAGCTCTGCGTGTCGCGCGCGTAAGGGCTCTCCAGACTTCGACCCCACACGCAGCTCCAGCAAAGGGATCTTTTGTTGGTACCTCGGATAGCATCTCTTCCGCGGGTTGCTGGAACAGCAGAGTCTTCTTTTGGGGAGCAGCTCTGGGACCGTGCCCGTTGGTCACTTGCGGCACCTGGGAACAAATCGAGGGGAGGGGCCCTTCAAAGACTCCCGGGACAAATCTTGGGCGCATAACACGAACCCTGAACACAAAAAATGACCCAGGCGCTCACTGGGTGAGCTTGCTACAGGCTGCAGACCCGCGGCCACAACTTCGGGTTCAGCGGCAGGGGACGCCAGGGGCTTGGCCAGTGTCTTCGGCCTCGGCAAGCCGAGTTCAGCTGGCCGGGTTCCACGCAACCTGGGACAAAACAGCCGCGGAGGCTGAGCGAAGCGCCGCGAGCCTAACGCTTCCACATTCAGGTTGTGCTTGGTAAGGGTAGAAAGTGCTCCCCACCACCGAGGCCACAGTCGTACGCGGCGGCCCAGGCCACAATGCGGCCTAGAGCGCAGACAGGGAGCTCGGGTCCCGTGTCTGTTTTGGATAGTGGCGGGCCGCGGCCGCCGCGGAGGATCCTGGGGGATTCCAAGAGCGGCGCGGGGCCGGGCTGCAGAGCTGGGGCCGCGGTGGGGGGGCGCGCTCTCCCCCTGCTTCCCGGGAGGTTAATTCCGACAAGTTTTGCAGGCGCGCAGTGGCACCGGCGGGGGCAGGAACGCGCGCGCTCCAGCTGCCTGCAGACCCCGCTCAAGAA
>NW_016810765.1:2306100-2308829 GCF_001698545.2 Rhinopithecus bieti | reverse complement strand
TGAGGGGGTGTGGGGTGGTGCCAGTCAACAGGTAAGAAGTCCAACTGTTCACACTGTGAGGAAATCCAGTTTAGCCAATGAGAGAGAGAGAGAGAGAGTTTGGGGGTGGGGGGAGAGAGAGGGAGAGAGAGGGAGAGAGAGAGAGAGCGGGCTTGGAGAGACAGAGAGAGATACCTGATCAGCCATCACCTCTGCCAACCATCCCAAGTGAGATGTCATATGTGGTGAGTAAAGAAACTGTCCTGGACGTCCAGTCCAGTTAACTTTTAGATAATTTCAGCCTCAGTTCTACCTGACTGCAACTGCATGAGAGACCCTAGTCAATACCCTCCCTGCTGAGCTCAGTCAATCTACAGAAACGCGTGGGCTAACAAACCATTGCTGTTCAGGCATTATGTTTAGGTGTGATTTATCACACAGCAGTAGATAACCAGGACATACATTGTCCTGTCTCCCATCCTTTTTCCTATACTATTTTTTCTTAATCTTATTTCTGCTACAGTTTGAGTCTGGCTACTCTTGTGAGCTAGCCTGGGAATCTAAACACTAGTTAGAACATCAAGGCTGGGATTGTGTGCCAAAGAGATTGGCAAGGAGAGTAGATGAAGGAGACTGCAACATAATTAGATATTTCTCTTTAGGCTTAGGAAACACTTATGAGAAACTCAATACTGCTCTTTCTCGGAGCTTCTCAGAGGCTGGCATTGGAGGATACATCTGTCAGTAAGTTCCTAAGTTACGTGTTCAAAGAGAAGTGCCTCTATTAGAAATTCTATCCAATCATGTGCACCATTTTAATTAAAGATTCTTTTTAAAAATTCTCAACAGATATATAATTGTATTTATAGTATGGAAGACAAATTAGAATCTTTTCAAGATAAAATAGTGTCTTTGAAATTGCTCACATTTCTAGAGAATAATGGTGCTATGATCAGTAGTTTCTGTTGCATTAGTTTCTCCTTTCCAACTAGGCAAATCAATGAACTTTATAGTGTTTGTTTTTCACCTTTTATTGCCACCATTTATTCAAGTGCAGACTTGCCATTGTAACTCATACTTCAATTCTGGATAGGCAGTCATATATTTGCTTTGTTATATTGATAAGTTGTTTTGTTTGTTTGTTTGTTTATTTGTTTTTGAGATGGAGTCTCGCTTTGTTGCCCAGGCTGGAGTGCAGTGGTGTGATCTTGGCTCACTGCAACCTCCACCTCCCTGGTTCAAGTGATTCTCCTGCCTCAGCCTCCCGAGTAGCTGGGATTACAGATGCGAGCCACCAAGCCCAGCTAATTTTTGTATTTTTAGTAGAGACAGAGTTTCACCGTGTTGACCAGGCTGGTCTTGCGCTCCTGACCTTGTGATCTGCCTGCCTTGGCCTCCGAAAGTGCTGGGATTATAGGCGTGAGCCACCGCTCCCGGCCAAGTTCTTTTAAAAAACAAAACAAAACAAAACGCAACTTGTGCTGGTCCTTTTGTAAAGCAAGAATATTCAAGAGTTTATAGATATAAAAATATCTTCAGCTCTCACTAAAGAAAAATCATCTTCCTATTGTACATTGTAGTCCCATCCTTCAGATGGAAAAACAGATAAAATCCCAGACGTTTCCAGAGAATGGGCTTCATAATGTTCAAGTAGATAGCTGGTATGGATTTTAATTGTCTTCTCCTAAATCATCCTTTATGCAGGGAAAGCCTAACATGTTTGAGTGTTTACTTTTTGTGTGGCATGCAATAGTGCCAAAATGGACTTCGGCATCAGACTGATTTGGTTAGTTTTAGGTGCCTTCTTTTTTTTTTTTTTTTTTTTTTTTTTTTTTTTTTTTTTTTTGAGACAGATTCTTGTTCTTGTTGCTCAGGCTGGGTGCAATGGTGTGATCTTGGCTCACTGCAACCTCTACCTCCTGGGTTCAAGAGATTCTCCTGCCTCAGCCTCCTGAGTAGCTGAAATTACAGGCACCCACCACCACACCTGGCTAATTTTTATATTTTTAGTAGGGACAGGATTTCATCATGTTGACCAGGCTGGTCTCAAACTCCTAATCTCAGGTGATCCAACTGCCTTGGCCTCCCCAAGTGCTGGGATTACAGGCATGAGCCACCGCACGTGGCCCTAGGCTGTTATTATTTAGTGAGTGACCTTGGGTATGGGACCTAACTTTTATAGCCTCAAATTTCTCATATGTAAAATGGGGATAACAGAACCTGAAATAGAGTGGTTTTGGTGATTACATGAGATACTGGACCTAAAATGCACACGGCGAATGCATCATAAATGTCAGCAACCCATCACTTACTCAGAACCTTTCTGGAATAGATTGCTGTCGTATTTTCACTTGTTGATCACTACTTTGGAAAGGTTAAAAGTGTACTTTTTAAAATCTGAATTGGCAGGGTCTTAAGATGACTTGAATCTATCAGGTTGTACCTGAAAAATCTGGGGTATCCTTCCTCATCTAATTCTCCAGTTTTTCTCTCCTCAAATTCATCTGTCAGAAGCACAACTTTAAGAACACCACATAGGCCGGGCGCGGTGGCTCAAGCCTGTAATCCCAGCACTTTGGGAGGCCGAGACGGGCGGATCACGAGGTCAGGAGATCGAGACCATCCTGGCTAACATGGTGAAACCCCGTCTCTACTAAAAATACAAAAAACTAGCCGGGCGAGGTGGCGGGCACCTGTAGTCCCAGCTACTCGGGAGGCTGAGGCAGGAGAATGGCGTGAACCCGGGAGGC
>NW_016810765.1:2302131-2303981 GCF_001698545.2 Rhinopithecus bieti | reverse complement strand
TAATTAACTGTTATAGTTTTAAGTGATGCCATTAACGAACTGACATAAATTTCAGTTTTACTTTCCTATATTTAGAAGGCCTTCATGGAACTGTAAAAGCTGGAGGGCCTAATTCTTTTCACAGAATTTCAAACCAAATACTAATATATTTATAATAAGATTTTTATTATTTAGGGTTGAAGGCATTTTAAAGCAATTCGTCTAATTGCCTTTTTTTCTTTTTAAATCAGAGGGTACTCTTCCTTTTACTTTTTTTTTTTTTTTGAGCTAGAGTTTCACTCTTGTTACCTAAGCTGAAGTGCAATGGTTCGATGTCGGCTCACTGCAACCTCAACCTCCTGGGTTCAAGCGATTCTCCTGCCTCAGCCTCCCTAGTAGCTGGGATTACAGGCGTGTGCCACCACACCCGGCTAATTTTTTGTATTTTTAGTAGAAACGGGGTTTCACCATGTTAGCCAGGCTGGTCTTGAACTCCTGACCTCAGGTGATCCGCCCATCTTGGCCTCCTGAAGTGCTGGGATTACAGGCGTGAGCCACTGCACCCGGCCTCTTCATTTACTTTTAAAAATATAAAATAGAATATGTAAGTGAAATAAACATGCAAATATTCATAATGTATAGCCAGTTTGATATATACCACTACTTCTGTTTGTGTATTCTTTTTAGCCATGAAGGTTTTGGAAAGGTAGACTGCAATTATTTGCTATGAAACAAATCATCTTAAAACCTAATGGCTTGAAATAATAACAATGATTTACTTGGTCTATGGATCTGCAAGTTGGGCAGGCTGGGTGGAGACAGCTCATCTGTCTTGACAGGGACTAGGTGATCCACTTCTAAGATCGTTCCCTCACATGGCTCTTGGCCAGGAGCTCAGCCAGGACTGTCTCTTGGGGCCTTGTTTCCTCTCCTGATGGCTCTTTCTATGGGCTGCTTGCCCTTCATCACAGCATAGCAGCAGGCTTCTAAGAGTGAGTTCTTAGGAGGTCTGGACAGAAGCTGACAGGCTTTTTATGACCTAGCTTCATAAATCACCTCTGCAAAGTTACATTGGTGAAGCAAGTCACCAAAGCCTGCCAAGATTCAAGGGGAAGGAAATGACTCCACTTCCCAGTGGGAGAAATAACAAACATCTAAAGGAGTAATTCAGTTTGGTAAGTTAAGGAAGACTTGTAAATTCACATAGTATGCTCTGATACTGAAAAAGAGGGAGTTTTTTTTGAGACACAGTTTTGCTCTTGTTGCCTAGGCTGGAGTGCAGTGGCACAATCTCGGCTCACTGCAACTTCCACCTTCTGGGTTCAAGCAATTCTCCTGCCTCAGCCTCCTGCGTAGCTGGGCTTACAGCGCCTGCCACCACACCCAGATAATTTTTTGTATTTTTAGTAGAGACGGGGTTTCAGTATCTTGGCCAAGCTGGTCTCAAACTCACGGCCTCAAGTGGTCCACCCACCTTGGCCTCCCAAAGTCCTGGGATTACAAGCGTCAACCACTGCGCCCAACCAAGAGGGAGATTTATAATGTTTTCTTAGTTACGGCTGCCCCCCAATGAGCTGAACATTAGAGTAATGCCACGAGCAGATAATGTAGTAGAAGATAAACTGGATTTGGACAGAAGATCTGAATTTACATTGAAGTTCTATTGTACTATTTGAGAGGTTTTTGAGAAAGGCATTTAACCTGTCTAAGATTCTGTTTTCTGATGTTTAAAATGATAATAATACCTGACCTATTTCTGTACATGCCAGAGTCTTTGAGTTCAAATAAATTACTGTATGGAAAAGTATATTTTAGATTAAAAAAAATTACATAATGTATGACTGGTATTCTTTTTTTTTTTTTTTTTTTTT
>NW_016810765.1:2297777-2301394 GCF_001698545.2 Rhinopithecus bieti | reverse complement strand
TCTGCTTGATGGCCACAAGGAGATCTTTTCTCTTCTCAGAAGCATCAAGGATAAGGGGTTTCTAGCTAAATTGGCTTGACAGAACCATGCTGAAGGCAAAGCAGAATGATAAGGTATCTAGAGTAATTACATACCAAGCATGAGAGATTTTCCCTAAATTGACTTACCGAGATTCTTGCTTGAACTGTATTCTATAAGGACAGAAAAGGAAGCCTGAGGTCAGACCGAGTCAAGTGGAGGACTCAGAGGAGCTCGATTAAAGGTTCTATCCAAAGAAGAGAGTCTTTGTAAGCACACATGTAAACTTCAAGTTTCTAGTTGTCACATTAAAAAGAAACAGGTAAATTCTTTTTATTTTTATTTTTATTTATTTATTTTTTGAGACGGAGTCTCAGTCTGTCGCCCAGGCTGGAGTGCAGTGGCCGGATCTCAGCTCACTACAAGCTCCGCCTCCCGGGTTCACGCCATTCTCCTGCCTCAGCCTCCCGAGTAGCTGGGACTACAGGCGTCCGCCATCTCGCCCGGCTAATTTTTTGTATTTTTTAGTAGAGACGGGGTTTCACCGTGTTAGCCAGGATGGTCTCGATCTCCTGACCTCGTGATCCGCCCGTCTCGGCCTCCCAAAGTGCTGGGATTACAGGCTTGAGCCACCGTGCCCGGCCTGACTGGTATTCTTAGTACTAGAATATGCCCATTGTACTCTCTTCTTCATACTTGTCTGTTGTTACACTGTTACATTCATTTATATTGCATCTTTATTCATTTGTGTACATAAGTAACCCCAAATTCTTGAACTACTGTGTTCACTGGGAATCACGACTCTGACCTCAGACAATTTGCTTATACATTGGGAGGATGGAACCAGGAATTTAGGAGACAGGGCATTTCCCCACTGCTGGAAGTTCAGACTTTGGGAGGAGGTGGATTTGCGGAGGCAGAGATACATAACTGATGTTGAGATGGTACCTGTGAAAGAGGGGTGATTGGGGGCCAACTGAATTTCTGCATCCATCGTGCTTTAAATCTGAGAGTCTGAGCCATGGTGCTAAAGGGTGTCAGAGGTTGTTAAGTGTTTGACATTGTTGGTGGTGGTCATGGGTATGGTCCAACAATGGAAGCCAAAAATGATCTCGCCTGGTCCCAGTGAGGTCTTGTCATTAGTGAGCAATGCCAGCCAATAGAGCATCCGAAAGAAGCATTAGAGATGATGGGAACAGAGGAAGGAATTGATTACATGTAACCTAATGAATTATAGTTGGAGATGCTTGGTGAATAGGACTTTGATGCCCAAAAAGTAAAAGCAAGGCAATCCAGTGCCTCCCATGAAGGTTAAAAAGAAAGTGGAGTATCCAGGACAACCGCTGGGAAGGAAGGGGCCTTGTGGGCTGGGGCTTGTTCAAGTGTAACTTAGTAGAAGTAAGGAAGCTATGAACTTTCTTCCATAATCTCTCTAGGCCTTCCTTGTACCCGTTAATCAGTGTCATACACCTCATCTCCCTTCGTAGGTGTGAAATCTTTGAAGGCATTTCCATCCTCTAACAAAGTCAGGGTTTGTTAAGTCTTTGGTGAATTGTATTTCCAAATGAGTCTAAGATACACTGTTGCAACTGTTGTATTGGATTCTGGAGAAAAGAGAACTTTTGCACCCTTGTAAAAGCATTGACTGCCTCGAAGATTGTGAAAAAGAAACTGGAGGCAAGCCATCCTGGGCAGTCAGTCAGCTGCTTTTAGCTGCCGGCCTAGTGCGGCTTGTGCTCTCAGGTGCAACTGATTGGCAAAACTTGGTAATAGGACCTTGACCAATATTTCTAAAAGCTCACAACTACAGAGTTGAGTATGCACAGTATGTACTTTGTAGAAGCAGAATTCTGCTCATGGTAGCAACATCCATGTGAGCTTGAACTGGCACCCGATATAAATGTCCTGGCTAGTGTGTGGCTCGAAATGAAGATACGGAGTGAATGAAACAAGTGTTCCACACGGTGTCTAAAACATAGTTGTAGGCCGGGCGCGGTGGCTCAAGCCAGGTTCAAGCGATTCTCTTGCCTCAGCCTTCCCAAGTAGCTGGGATTATAGGCATGGGCCACTCAGGCTGGCTAATTTTGTATTTTTAGTAGAGATGGGGTTTCTCTGTGTGGGTCAGGCTGGTCTCGAACTTCTGACCTCAGGTGATCCGCCTACCTTGGCCTCCCAAAGTGCTGGGATTACAGGCGTGAGCCACTGCGCCCGGCCGAATTTTTGTATTTTTGTAGAGACAGGGTTTTGCCATGTTGGCCAGGCTAGTCTTGAACTCCTGACCTCAGGTGATCCGCCTGCCTCAGCCTCCCAAAGTGCTGGGATTACAGGTGTGAGACACTGCACCTGGCCTCCAAATGTCTCTTTATGATAGTCTACAGACATATATTTATTCTCTCAAAGTCCTGTATATATATGTAAACACTTACTTCCTGTACTCTTCTCATTTCCCACTGGTAAAAACAGTTCATAGATGGGCACAGGTTGATGGGCCACATATTGAGTAACCTGACATTACCTACTGCTATGTAAACATGTTGGTTTATTAAGTAAATCCATGGGCCAGAGAAATATTTTATAACAGTTTTTTTCAATTATTGTTTCAGTGTCCATTTTTTAAAAATATAGGATAATTAATTATTAATAAACTGTCATGAAATTTGCTCACATTGGCTTGCTGATTTTTGAATCTTATTTTGATGCATTTAAACAAAC
The DNA here is from genome assembly GCF_001698545.2 of Rhinopithecus bieti. NCBI lineage: Eukaryota > Metazoa > Chordata > Mammalia > Primates > Cercopithecidae > Rhinopithecus > Rhinopithecus bieti. The sequence continues at coordinate 2,298,664 of NW_016810765.1, read as the reverse complement.
CAACAAATCCAAATATGATTTTCTTTGTAAAAGTAAAAAGGCTGACTGGGGCTGGGTGGAGTAGCTCATGCCTGTAATCCCAGTATTTTGTGGGGCTGGGGTGGGCAGATCACTTGAGCCTAGGAGTTCAAGACTAGCCTGACCAACATGAAACCCCATCTCTACTAAAAATACAAAAATTAACTGGGTGTGGTGACACACGCCTGTAGTCCCAGCCACTCAGGAGACTGAGGTGGGAGGATCAACTGAGCCCAGGAGGCAGAGGTTGCAGTGAGTCGAGATCATGCCACTGCACTCCAGCCTGGATGACACAGTGAGTCCTGTCTCAAAAACAGTAACAATAAAAAAAAACACCCCAGCAAGGTTGATGGAAAACTTGCTCCTTGCCAGAAGTTCAGAGAGTTTCCCTACTGAAGAAAAAAATGAAAAATCATTAGTAGGCTTAGTGTTCTGCCTTAAATAATATTATTTCCAAAAAAAATCCAAATCAAAGAGATATACATCATACAATTTACATGGTTAGTCAGAAATTACACTGAAAGTTCATTAAATCACATCTAGGGAATTTAAGTGAACTCAAGTAAGTAAATTAACTGCTGAGTTAATTAAGTTGTTAATTAGTTAATTAACTGTTATAGTTTTAAGTGATGCCATTAACGAACTGACATAAATTTCAGTTTTACTTTCCTATATTTAGAAGGCCTTCATGGAACTGTAAAAGCTGGAGGGCCTAATTCTTTTCACAGAATTTCAAACCAAATACTAATATATTTATAATAAGATTTTTATTATTTAGGGTTGAAGGCATTTTAAAGCAATTCGTCTAATTGCCTTTTTTTCTTTTTAAATCAGAGGGTACTCTTCCTTTTACTTTTTTTTTTTTTTTT
>NW_016810765.1:2283807-2294054 GCF_001698545.2 Rhinopithecus bieti | reverse complement strand
GTGTATCAAATATATTGGTTTTAGAAGATCCTGCTAAGATTAAAAAAAATTTTTTTCTTTTCTTTTTTTTTTTGGAGACAGGGTTTCCCTTTGTCACCCAGGCTGGAGTGCAGCGGTGGGATCATGGCTCACTGCAGTCTTGACCTCCCCAGGCTCAGGTGATTCTCCCACCTCAGATTCCTTAGTAGCTGGGACCACAGACGTGTGCCACCATGTCCAGCTAATTTTTGTATTTTTTGTAGAGACGGGGTTTCACCATGCTGCCCACACTGGTTTTGAACTCCTAGGCTCAAGCGATCCTCCTCCTTCACCCTCCCAAGGTGCTGGGAATATAGGCATGAGCCACCATGACTGGCCAGACTGTATTTTGTGGGAAACACTGTTGATTGTCTACTCTACTCACTATCCAGTCTTTCCCTCTTTCTCAGTAACAAGAACTCAAAATTGTTGAATCTGGTGCCTAGCTATAAAATGATGTCTTTAGATATTCTTACAGATAAGAGCACCAGTAATAAAGTATGTAGAGGTCACTAGCTGGGGCTTTCCAGTAAAGTTTTTCTAAGGGGCCTGAATTGACTGGGAAGCACATGGTTTGTGGCCTTCTCTTATTGTCATCCTGCATTGAATGCTAATGTAATAGTTGGAGCTGCAGCAGCCATCTTGAGACCATGAGGCAAACTTGAGGATGGAAGTCATAAAGTAAGGCTGTTGGACAGAAAGAAAGAGACTGCATCCCAGATGAACCTGGAGTTGCTATTCTAGCCCCAGACTGCTTATCTCTATGAGGAAAAAAAAAAAAAAACAAATATATCTCTTGTCTTAACCACTGTTATTTTTGGTTTCTGTTACTAGTTGCCAAGATCAATATTTTCTTTAGGGTATTACATGTAACAAAGTTATCTCAACACTATGGAGATCACAAACTTACTTTAATTTATATATATTTTAACCTCTCCTTGTTTCAGATTTGACAAAAGGTAAATTACAAGAGTTCTTATGGAAGAATATAAGTTTAAAATGATGTCAAAAGACTCCCTGCAAAAAAAGTGAAGACACCAGAAAGGATTATCTGAACATACTTTAATTTTTTGTTCCTCTTCATTTTATAATTCCAAGTCATAGCAGGATCTTTTTGTTTCGTTTTGTTTTTCAGACAGGGTCCTACTCTGTCATCCAGGCAGGAGTACAGTAACGTAATCATGGCTCACTACAACCTCAACCTCCCTGGGCTCAGGTGATCCTCCCACCTCAGCCTCCTGAGTAGGTGGGACTATAGGCACACACCACCATGCCTGGACCACCTTGCCTGGCTAATTTTTGTATTTTTTGTAGAGATGGGGTTTTGCCATGTTGCCCAGGCTGGTCTCGAACTCCTGGACTCAAGTAATCTGCCTACTTCCCCCTCCCAATGTTCTGAGATTATAGGTGTGAGCCACTGTGCCCAGCCTACATTAAGAACTTTAATGCCTTACAGACATATTAGGAACATCGTACATGGAAATTTAGGCTAAAAATCTCGTTTAATTGAGTGTCACCAGAGAGGGCTCTGTGTAGTATAACCAAAACTCTGCTAACTGGCCATCACTTGTCTGGCTCTTAAGAGTAACTAATGCGGCCGGGCGCGGTGGCTCAAGCCTGTAATCCCAGCACTTTGGGAGGCCGAGACGGGCGGATCACGAGGTCAGGAGATCAAGACCATCCTGGCTAACATGGTGAAACCCCGTCTCTACTAAAATACAAAAAACTAGCCAGGCGACCTGGCGGGCGCCTGTAGTCCCAGCTACTCGGGAGGCTGAGGCAGGAGAATGGCGTAAACCCGGGAGGCGGAGCTTGCAGTGAGCTGAGATCCAGCCACTGCACTCCAGCCTGGGCAACAGAGCGAGACTCCGTCACAAAAAAAAAAAAAAAACAAAGAGTAACTAATGCTCTCCAGTTCTCCACAAAACCCTTTGCAGCTGGTTGGGTAGCATATATCCAGTAATTAGTTGTGTTTCTGCCCAAATCTCTTCATACAAATTATACTTGTTACGTAATTACATAATTTGATGAAATGTGTGGTTTGGTAACTTTATGAGGGGGAAGAAAATGATTATTTCTATGAAACCTAAGTTGAATGCTTGGGAAATTATATATAAATTTCTCATAAGTTTTGCTTTTGGATGAGGTGTGGGGAAGCCAATAGTACTGGGAATCTGTTAAGATACTGCCAGCAGATTGCTTTGGAAGGATCTTTAAAAGATAGTGCATTTTGGCTGGGCATGGTAGCTCACGCCTGTAATCCCAGCACTTTGGGAGGCCAAAGTGAGAGGATCACTTGAGTCCAGGAGTTCGAGACCAGCCTGGGTAACACAGGGAGACCCTCTCTCTACAAAAAATAAGAATTAGCCAAACATGGTGGCATACACCCGTAGTCCCAGCTACTCAGGAAGCCGAGGTGGGAGTGTCACTTGAGGCCAGGAGGTCGAGACTGTAGTGGGGCATGATCACATCACTGCACTCCAGCCAGTGTGACAGAGTAAGACCCTGTCTGAAAGAAAGAAAGAAAGAAAGAGGAAGGAAGGAAGGAAGGAAGGAAGGAAGGAAGGAAGGAAGGAAGGAAGGAAGGAAGACAAAAAGGTGCATTTTGAGTCTGGTGTGAAAAAAATCCATGAGAAACTCCAAATGAGTGGACCCAGAAGCAAAGGGACTTAGCCCTTCTTCTAAAATCGATTAATTCCTAAGTATGTAAGTGTTTTAATTGAAAATGAAATGTTTAAGGTATATGTACTTATTAGTAATACTTCATTCTGTCAGGCAGTTTAAGTTCGTCATTCCATTAGGATGGGTAAGAGTGCTTTTGCTGTGTATACAGAATTCACACTTAGTACAGGTGTGTTAAATAAAGGAATGGAAAGCTAAGGGCATTAAACAGTGATTTAATGGACCAGGTAGCATTCCTACTACTGTGCTATCCTGTGCCACTGGGGGACAGGTGTTACTAATCTATCACAGTCCTCAACTGGCTTCTCTTTAATATTGAAACACCAAGCAGCCACTACCAATCAATTAGTTGGCCCATGAAAGGAAATCTCTTTGCCAACCATGGCTGACAGTAGGAGAGTGATATAGGTGAAAGTTATGGATTGGCACGTGGTTTGAGGCTGGACAGGTTGGAAGTGTGTCAGGAAGATACACAGGAGACCTTCCAAAGACACCCACTATCACGTGGATTGCTAGGATCCATCCACCATCCGGCCAAGCCTCCTCTGTAGGCAGTGGCCCCTACCTCATCACTCCATTGGTGTTTCCTTCATGGGAACTATACTCTAGTGGAGAGAATGAACTTGTCAGAGAAGGGGAAAGTCGTATCAGGGTGTTCTCCAGAATCACTGTAGCTGAGTCACCCCTCTGAGCAGAATAGTGTTATAGTTGGGCCCGGTGGGCAGAATGTCTATTTTGACTCTGGTGTCAGCACTTCCTAGCTATGACTAGGGCAAGGTACTTAACCTCTCCAAGTTCCCATGTTAACGATAGTGGGTTTATAAGGACTACATGTAATAGTACGTGGAAGGCATAAAGGACTGGTTCTGAGCACCTTCAAATCCTCCACAATAGGGTTTCGTGAACGTGAATCTATGAAATCCTCTTCAAAATCCTGTGCACATTTTTTTGCCCAGGATCCATGACTTTCCTCAGATTCTCAAGGGAGTCTGGGACTAAAAGAAAAGCAAAAACAGCCGGGCGCGGTGGCTCAAGCCTGTAATCCTAGCACTTTGGGAGGCCGAGACGAGCGGATCACGAGGTCAGGAGATCAAGACCATCCTGGCTAACACGGTGAAACCCCGTCTCTACTAAAAGTACAAAAAACTAGCTGGGGAGGTGGCGGTCGCCTGTAGTCCCAGCTACTCGGAGGCTGAGGCAGGAGAATGGCGTAAACCCGGGAGGCGGAGCTTGCAGTGAGCTGAGAACCGGCCACTGCAGTCCAGCCTGGGCGACAGAGCGAGACTCCGTCTCAAAAAAAAAAAAAAAAAAAGCAAAAACAGAGCAAAACAAAGCAAGAGAAACTGAACACTTTCTTGTTTAGAGCAGCTCTTCTCCAACTTTAGTGAACCACCTGCCGATCTGTTCAAATGCCAGCTGTAAGCCAGTAGGTCTAGGGAGGATCAGGCTCTGCATTCTTAAGAAGCTCCCGGTTGCTGCTGCAACCGCTGATCCATGGACCCCACTTTGAGTAGTGAGGGCTTAAAGTGTCTTAGTTGTTTGGGCTATTATTTGTTACAACAAAATATCACACACAGGGTAGCCCATAAACAATAGATATTTATTTCTCCCAGTTCTGGAGGCTGAGAAGTCCAAGATCAAGGCACTGGCAGATTGAGTGTCTGGTGAGGGCCTGATTTCTGGCTCTTAGACAGCACCGTCTCTGTCTGTCCTCACATGGTGGAAGGGGCTGAAGGCATCTCTGGGGCCTCTTTTATGAAAGCATTAATCCAGTTCATGGGGGCTCCACCCCCATAATCTAATCATCCTCCCCAGGAACCACCTCCTACTACAATCACCTTGACAGATAGGATTTCAACGTATGAATTTTGGGAGGACAGAAACATTCAGGTCATAGCAGCGTCCACATCTTGATTTTCTTCGGTAGCATGGCAAGGCACTGTAACATGCTGATTAAAAGCATGAGCTATCAGGACAGGCAGCCTAGGTTTGCTTCCTGGCTTTGTCCCTTCTATAATGTTGATGAAGCTACTGAACTCCTCTCTATCTCAATTTCCTCATCTGTACAATAGGGCTGATAACAGTATCTCACAAAGAAGGTTGCTGTGAGGATTAAATGAGTTAGAGTTTGTAACAAACTCTTTAATTGGGTGAGGTGCCTGAAGTCCCAGCTACTTGGGAGGTTGAGGTGGGGGTATCGATTGAGCCTAGAAGTTCGAGTTCACCCTGGGCAACACAGCAATACCCTGTCTCTAAAATAAATAAACAAATCCCTATTTTACTACCAGCAAATTTGAACCCAGAATCCAGAACTGGATTTTCTTCCATCTAAGTCTAATTCGCACACATAGGACCTGGTGCCGTAAAGAGTCATGGTGCATGGCTTATGAAGAGTGGCAATCAAAGCTGGGTCACCGTGCAATGTAGCCACTGTCACATGAGAGAAAGTTTAGGGTAGAGCAGAAACTCCAAGTCACAGTTCTGTCTGGCAGCTGAGCCTCCACCCCAGAGCACACACCTTGGTAAGGGGCTGGGCACTGGTGATGCCTTTAGTGGCTCCTGGTTTGGCCTGTGCTACGTGCACTCAGGCCCTGAGCTCACCTGTGGCCAAGCTCTGTCTTGAGGTGTGAGCTGGGGATTCAAAAGACCTCCCACCCAGCATCATGCTCTTGCCACAATTTTATTTCTCCTGTTGGCATGTTGTCTTTGGTACTGAATTATCTTCTGAGAAAACATGTGGAAACTATTATTTCCCTCCCTGACCCTGCCTTTTGGATCTAGGTTTTTATTCTTTTTCAGGAAATCAAAGCATGTGGCCAAATACTGAAGCAAGAGGATGTCTGTTTATCGGTATTTTTATTTATTTATTTTTTTGAGATGGAGTTTCACTCTTGTCGCTCAGGTTAGACGTGCTAGAGTGCAGTGCATCTTGGCTCACTGCAACCTCTGCCTCCCAGGTTCAAGCGATTCTCCTGCCTCAGCCTTTCAAGTAGCTGGGATTAACAGAGGCATGCCACCATGTCCAGCTAATTTTTGTATTTTTAGTAGAGATGGGGTTTTACCTTGTTGACCAAACTGGTCTTGAGCTCCTGACCTCAGGTGATCCGCCCGCCTCGGTCTCCCAAAGTGCTGGGATTACAGCGTGAGCCACCACTTCTAACCTTTTCTTTTTCTTTTGAAAAATAGATCCAGGAATATTCAGGTTGAAAGAATTGATTAGAGTTTATGATTTGACTAGCCCAGAACTTTTTTGCTTTAACACCAACTTTATTGAGGTACAATTTACACCAAATACAAATGCACTCATTAAAATGTGTACTTCAGTTGGGTGAGGTTGCCTCAATCCCAGCACTTTGGGAGGCCGAGGTGGGAGGATCACTTGAGCTCAGGAGTTCAAGACCAACCTCAGCAATATGACAAAAAGTCATCTCTACAAAAAATACAAAAATTAGCCAGACGTGGTGGCGCATGCCTGTGGTCTCAGCTACTCAAGAGGCTGAGGTGGGAGGATTGCTTGAACCTGGGTGATCGAGGCTGCAGTGAGCTGTTATCGTGCCACTGTACTCTAGCCTGGGCTAGAGTGAGACCCTATTTCAAAAAGAAAAAATAATAAAACAATATAAAATAAAATGTGTAGTTCAATGGGTTTTGACAAGTGTGTGTGTGGCTGTGACATCAATATCACAATCAAGATCTAGAACATTTCCATCAGTCTAAAATGTTCCCCTGGGCCCACTGGAGGTTCCTCCTGCCCCAGGCAATCAGTGATGTGATTTCTATCAGCATAGGGTAGTTCTGCCTGTTCTGGACTTTCATGTAAAAGGAATGAATGGAACTTTACACGTGTACTATTTTATGCCTGGCTTGTTTTGCTCAGCACAATGTTTTCGAGATTCATTATTCTTGTTATGTGTATCACCAGCATCAGTAATAGAATCTTAAAAAAAAAATATTTCAGTTAATTGAGTCAAAATGTCGACCATTATTTTTACATCATAAATTAATAATATATGCATTTTGGAACGTGTTTGTTTTTGGAAAAGCAGCTCATAGGTGAGGAGTACCACCAAGTGCTAAAATATTTGAGTAGCTATGAGTAACTGTGTAATCGTGAGGACTGGGGAACAGTGGGGAGGCTGGCTGCAGTGCTGGCCCTGCCACTGACTGTGAGTTTGAGCAAGGCCCGTCACCAACTGGGACTTGGTTTCCCCAAGTGGACGAGTCTTTGCTATCTCCTGAAGTCCGTTGTAGGTCTGACACACGTGCTGTTTTGAGGATGGCCACTGAGCAGCGGGGCCAGCAGAGGGAGCAGGAGTCAACAGATGAGCGGCAGAGCTCGGCCAGGGCCTTGAAGGGGCCTCTGGGACACAGGCCACCGCAGGCACAGGCACCACCTCGTTCCAGAGCTCAGCACGTCCCACAGTGGACTGAGTTGTAAAGTGACTTATGACTTTAGATATGATTTTGCAAAGAGATTTCTTATTAGGGTGAGCTTGAGGGTTCTTTTTATCTTTTTTTGTAATCTAAGAAAGATCTTACTGCCAACAAAAGGGGGCGTAAACAAATAAGAGATCTCTGTGTGATCCTAGAAGCAAATACAATAGATTCACATTCAAAATATATTTACATTAACCTTTAAAATAAATTAACTTTTAATGGTTATTACCCTAGAGAAGAATTGTACAAAAATGTCAAAAGGGGCTTCTTTGGGGTATACAAGAGGATGTGTGTAGGTTATGTATAAACACTATGCCATTTTATACAAGGGACTTGAACATCAGGAATTTTGGTATCCAGGAAGGGTTCTGGAATCAATTCCCCTAAAATACCAACAGATGATTGTATAGAATTGTCAAAAATAAATTACTTTATAATATGCCATGATCTAAAAATAGTAGTGAGTTTTTAAAAGCGGTAATGTGATTTGCCACTGAGGCCCTCTCTGTAAGCATGGTTAAAGGGATATTTCACCGGAGAGATTCACCTTGCCTACTCTCCCTACACTGTTAGCTCACAGTCCTGTTTCTCTTCCCTGTTTCCTTTGCTTCTATAGCCGTAATTGATCTTGCATGAAATATTTGTGGTCTTATATTTGCTCCCCCAATTCTTCTCTTTATAATATTGAACCATCCAAAATCAGAGAGGGGAATTAGGGTGCATGTGGCTTGCTGAGAAGCCCCCTATAGACATTTAGGATAGCTTCAGAGTACCATCCCTACCTTTCCCACAACAAAACATTGTTTTGGAGCAACCACTTTGATGAAAAGTTTTGTAATTTTCTAACTAACTCAGCAATATGACACATACAAATAGAGATGGTAAATAGACTATAAATAGCATTTTCCAGGTACAATTAGAAGAATACTAAAAAGGCAAGTTGTAAAAAGGAAGCTTTTGCTGAGACTTGTGGAAGGAGCAGAAGAAAGCAGGTGAGGGTGGTGAGAAGAAAATAAGGCTGGGCACCATGGCTCACACCTGCAATCCCAGCACTTTGGGAGGCTGAGGCGGGTGGATCACTTGAGCTCAGGAGTTTGAGACCAGCCTGGCCAACATGGTGAAACCCTGTCTCTATTAAAAATACAATAAATTAGCTGGGCGTGGTGAGTCATGCATGTAGTCCCAGCAGGAGGGAGGCTGAGGTAGGAGAATCACTTGAATCCAGGAGGTGGAGCTTGCTGTGAGCTGAGATTGCGTCACTGCACTCCAGCCTGGGCAACAGAATAAGACTCCATCTTAAAACAAAACAAACAAACAAAAAAGAAAATAAAATGAAAGGGTGGAAATTAAGGAAAGTCTGGCTAGGCATAGACAACCTATAGCTCCATCTTGTATAAAAAACCTCATTTTTCTTGTCAAAAAGTGACTTGACAAACCTTTATAGAAAAGATGAAAGGGTGGGGGTGCAGTGGCTCACACCTGTAATCCCAGTACTTTAGGAGGCCGAGGCAGGCAGATCACCTGAGGTCAGGAGTTTAAGATCAGCCTGGCCAACATGGTGAAACCCCGTCTCTACTAAAAATACAAAAATTAGCCAGGCATGGTGGCAAGCACCTGTAATCCCAGCTACTCGGGAGGTTGAGGCAGGAGAACTGCTTGAACCTGGGAGGTGGAGGTTGCAGTGAGCGAAGATCGCACCATTGCACTCCAGCCTGGGGGACGAGAGCAAGACTTCTTCTCAAAAAAAAGAAAAGATGAATGAAGGCTGGGCATGGTGGCTGACACCTGTAATCATAGCATTTGGGAGGTCAAGGTGGGTGGATCACAAGGTCAAGAGATGGAGACCATCCTGGCCAACATGGTGAAACCCCATCCCTACAAAAAATACAAAAGTTAGCCAGGTGTTGTGGCACTTGCCTGTAGTTCCAGCTACTCAGGAAGCTGAGGCAGGAGAATCACTTGAACTGCGGAGGCAGAAGTTAGAGTGAGCTGAGATTGTGCCACTGCACTCTGTCTCAAAAAAAAAAAAAAAAAGAAAGAAAGAAAGAAAGAAAAGAAAAGAAAAGATGGATGAGTTATTTTAGCTATCTCATGCCACAGAGAAAGAAGGCATCCCGATTTTTTGTATTAGGCTAGCATAACACTGATATAAAAACCTGATCAAAAAAGCACAAGGAAGAACACCCCAGAATAACCTCACTTAAAACTCTTGATGCAAAAATCCTAAGTCAAATACCAGGAAGTAGATTCTGACAGCACATTGGAAGAAAGTAAACCATGACCAAAGAAGCTGATTCTAAACATTCAGGGTGGTTTCACTAGTAAGAAATCTATACAAATAATTAATCACATTACAATGTAGAGAAGGGTCTGATGTACAGGCTCGGCTTTTTTTTTTTTTTTTTTTTTTGAGACAGAGTCTCACTCTGTCACCCAGGCTGGAGTGCAGTGGCGTAATCTTGGCTCACTGCAGCCTCCACCTTCTGGGTTCAAGCCATTCTGCTGCCTCAACCTCCTGAGTAGCTGGCATTATAAAGACCCGCCACCACGCCCAGCTATTTTTTTGTATTTTTAGTAGAGCTGGGGTTTTGCCATGTCGCCCAGGCTAGTCTTGAACTCCTGAGCTCAGGCAATCTACCCTCCTTGGCCTCCCAAACTGCTAGGACTATAGGCGTGAGCCACTGAGCCCACAGGCTGGGCTATTATAAGACTTTTCTAGGGCTTGGTAGTCTTATTTTTAGATATTAGATCATATTAAGAAGGAAAAGGAGGCCAGGCACAGTGGTTCACGCCTATAACCCCAACACTTTGGGAGGCTGAGGCAGGTGGATCATGAAGTCAAGATATCAAAACCATCCTGGCCAATACGGTGCAACCCCGTCTCTCCTAAAAATTCAAAAATTAGCTGGGCATGGTGGCTGAGCGTGCCTGTAGTCCCACCTACTTGGGAGATTGAGGCAGGAGAATTGCTTGAACCTGGGAGGCGGAGGTTGCAGTGAGCCGAGATTGTGTCATTGCACTCCAGCCTAAGTGACAAGAGTGAAACTCTATAAAAAAGAAAGAAAGAAGGAAGGAAGGAAGGGAGGGAGAGAAGGAAGGAAGGAAGGAAG
>NW_016810765.1:2210430-2280573 GCF_001698545.2 Rhinopithecus bieti | reverse complement strand
GGAAGAAAAGAAAAGAAAAGAGAAAAGAAAGGAAGGAAGGAAGGAAGGAAGGAAGGAAGGAAGGAAGGAAGGAAGGAAGGAAGGAAGAAAGATATTTGGCAGATAGTGAAGGCAAAAGATTCCTTGGCAGAATTTCCCTTTTAACAAAAAAGGCAGCCCCCAAATCATTTCTTTTCTAACAAAGAGCAGCCTGAAAAATCGAGCTGCAGACATAGACAAGCAAGCCAGAAGCTTGCATGGGTGAATGCCGGCAGCTGTGCCAATGCACAAGGGCTACTTGAGGGCCAGGTATGTTCAACATGGAGAGTTCATCTTCCCTTTTCTTCGTCACCATGGTACAGTAAAAGAACAGGCAACATGGTGCCGGCCAGCTAGAGAACCCATCTGCATAATAAAAGATGAGAGTGGGGATGGCCAGATTTTCACATGCTATGCAAATGGCACACCTGGTCCAACTAGTCTTTTGCGCCATATGTAAACCAAACATCGCCTCCCCAAGCTCATCTATAAAACCTCGTGCACTTCACCGTGGGAGCAGAAACCCATTTCTCCAGGCACCCTCTCTCTGCAGAGACCTCTTCTCTTTCTTTTGCCTATTAAACTTCCACTCTGAACCTCACTCTTTGTGTGTCCACATCCAGTTTTCCCTGGATGTGAGACAATGAATCTCAGGTATTTACCCCAGACAATGGTATTGCTTCATCATCACCACCATGATCTGCCAGATCATCTGTCATAGTGGCTTTTAACCCCCTCCAGGCACCACACATTTCTTCTGTTTGGCTTTGCTTTGATTGCTTCTGTTTTTCACTGTAAAGCATAGTTTGTGAATTGGTAACATTTTTCAAGTCATCAATTTCCAGTGAAATACACACATATCCAACTAAGACTTCCAGAAAACTGGCATAATATAGTGACTTTTCATATTGTATATTTTTATATTTTAGTAACTTTCCAAACTCTGTAAAGTCATCTCTTAAAGATGGGTTCATAGCATTTATTCCATAAACTGTATTATTATTGTTTGAGATGGAGTCTCGCTCTGGCACCCAGCCTGGAGTGCACTGGCATGATCTCAGCTCACTGCAACCTCTACCTGCCAAGTTCAAGCGATTCTCCTGCCTCAGCCTCCCAAGTAGCTGGGATGACAGGCACGTGCTACCACTCCTGGCTAATTTTTTGTATTTTTAGTAGAGATGGGGCTTTGCCATGTTGGTCAGGCTGGTCTTGAACTCCTGTCTTCAGGTAATCTGCCCACCTCGGCCTCCCAAAGTGCTGGATTACATGTGTAAGCCACTGGGCCCTGTCTGTATTATTAACTATGAAAATTTCCTTTGCTAATTTGAGGTTGACTCTTCCTGTAATTTCTTTAGCACGGTTTATCTGTTAAATTATTCTTCTCATTTTAGAACTTTAGGTTCTCAGGTTCTTCTAACCTCTTTTTAATTTCAACTTGCCTTTTCTTCTGTTGTTGTTCTTTCTCTTTTATCTTCTCTGCTGTTTTTTTCCTGAAATGTTAATATCTGGTTTTACTTCTGCTTCCTCTTGTTTTTTTTCTTTTTTGTCATCATCTTCCCAGTTATCTTTGACATCCTCGTCCTCAGCTTCCCAGTGGTCCCCGCTGAAAGTACTGCCACCCCCCACCTTCTGCACCAGGGCTCCCATTGAGGACTCATCCCCACCCCCACCCTGGGAGTCAAAGTCCTTCACCACTGCCACTGGATTTGGGAGTGTGAGGGGGAGAGTTAGTCAGGAGTTAGTGCCATGGAGGGGAGTCACTCTATTCTCTATCTTGATTGTGGTTGTGGATATAGGCCTCTCTGTATTTGGCAATAGAACTGCACATCCAAAAAAGTAAATTTTACTGTGTGTAAATACAAATATTAAAAATAAATGTAAAAACCAGGCTGGGTATGGTGGCTCATGCCTGTAATCCCAGCACTTTGTAAGGCCCAGGCGGGTGTATCACCTGAGGTTAGGAGTTTGAGACCAGACTGGCCAATATGGTGAAATCCCATCTCCACTAAAAATACAAAAATTACCCGGGTGTGGTGGTGCATGTCTGTAATCCCAGTTACTTGTTAGGCTGAGGCAGGATAATTGCTTGAACCTGGGAGGCGGAGGTTGCAGTGAGCTGAGATCATGCCACTGCACTCCAGCCTGGGTGACAGAGCGAGACTTCTTCTCAAAAAAATAAAAATAAAATAAAAAATAAAAGTAAATGTAAAACCAAGCAAAACAAAAAAAACCAATGAAGCCAATGATTGACTTGGTAAGAGAGTGAAGTGACTATAATACATTCAGTTTTCTTAACTGTAAGATGGAGCTAATAATAGTTCCTATCTGATAGGGTCATTATGAGATTCTGTTTACAGAATATCTAGCACAGAGTAAGTTCTCAACACATGTTAACCATTGTTAGTATTAAAATGTACCCATTAAGTGCAACAACTTTCTTTCTCTCTCTCTTTTTTTTTGATGGAGTCTCGCTCTGTCACCCAGGCTGGAGTGCAGTGGCACGATCTTGGCTTACTGCGACTTCCGACTCCCTGGTTCAAGAATTTCTCCTGCCTCAGCCTCCCGAGTAGCTGCGGTTACAGGAATGTGCCACCATGCCCAGCTAATTTTTTGTATTTTCAGTAGAGATGGGGTTTCACCATGTTGGCCAGGATGGTCTTGATCACCTGACCTCGTGATCTGCCCACCTGGGCCTCCCAAAGTTCTGGGATTACAGGTGTGAGCTACCAAGCCTGGCCAAGTGCAACAAGCTTCTAAAGCAAGAATGCAGACTCCGCATTCTGATTTGCCTACTTACTAGTAGTGTGGCTTTGGTTGGACTTGTGTTAGTCATTTTTGCTTCTGCTCCTCTGTGTTCTCTTATTTTTTAAATGTGGATAAGAGTACCTAGCTCAAAGGGTTTCCATGAGAGTTAACTGAGTTAATCACCGCAAAGTACTTAGAACAGTGTGCTCTAAAGGGAGAAGAAGAGGTGTGGAGAAATGGAGTAGGGTTGAAGAAACTCCTGAAGCTCCCTTGAGTTCAGAAGGGAGATGAGGCCAGCTGGGTATAGAGTGTGTGTGTGTGTTTAGGGGAGGTTGGTGTTGGTCCCAGTGTTATCTAAGTGAGTTGTACAGGCAAGGTAACTGGAGTAAAGGGCGAGGAAAGGCAAGTCTTAAAATTTCCTAGAAAGACCTTTCAAGAGCCAGGTGCAGTAGCTCACGCCTGTAATCACAGCTCTCAGGGAGGCAGAGGCGGGAGGATATTTGAGCCCAGGAGTTCGAGACCAGCCTGGGCAATGTAGAGAGACCCCATTCTCCATGAAAAGAAAAAAAAAAAGACCAAAAAAAGAAAGACCTTTCAAAAATAATTTCCACCAATGAGTGAATCAAGAAAATGTCGTATGTGTGTACCATGGAATACTACTCAGCCATAAAAAGAATGAAATAATGTCTTTTGCAACAACCTGGATGGAGCTGGAGGCCATTATTCTAAGTGAAGCAACTTGGGAATGGAAAACCAAATACCATATGTTCTCATTTACAAGTGGGAGCTAAGTTATGAGTATGCAAAGGCATACAGAGTGACTTAACAGACTATGGAGACTCACAAGGGGGAGGTTAGGAGGGACACAAGCGATAAAAAACTACATATTGGGTACTACATATGGGGTACAGTGACAGGTGCACTAAAATCTCAGGTATTACTAATATACAATTCAACGATGTAACCAAAAACCACTGGTACCCCCAAAATTATTGAAATTAGACCAGGCGTAGTGGCTCATGCCTGTAATCCCAGCACTTTGGGAGGCCGAGGCGGGCGGATCACGAGGTCGGGAGATTGAGACCATTCTGGTTAACATGGTGAAACCCCGTCTCTACTAAAAATACAAAAAAATTAGCCGGGCATGGTGGCAGGTGCCTGTAGTCCCAGCTACTCAGGAGGCTGAGGCAGGAGAATGGCGTGAACCCAGCAGGCGGAGCTTGCAGTGAGTTGAGATCGCGCCACTGCACTCCAGCCTGGGCGACAGAGCAAGACTCCGTCTCAAAAAAAAAAGTCTTGAAATTAAAAAATATTTTAAAAAAAGAACTATATCCACCTGTAGCAGAGAAAATGGGGTATAGGGTCTGGACAGAAACAGATCTGGATTCTCCAGAGACCAAGAAAGCTAAAAGAGAGTTTAATTTGGTTCTATGTTAGTGTGGTGTCAAAGCAGGGTGAATTTGCATTAAAGAAGTGTGAAAGTTTAAAGACAAAGTAGGTCAGGAGACGAGAGAATTTAAAAGGGAGATATGGAGGCTGTTTAATGATTTAAACCTCCATCAAGCGAATTGAACAAAGAGAGGCTGTTTCTCTGTGTTTGCATGGTCATGGTCATTGTGATCACTGCTCATGTTGGTTGCAGCAGGCTGTCTTTCCAAAGGCTGCTGTAGCAGTGACAGGGGACTGGTCAGCAAATGTGCATTGCATCAATGACATGGAACCCATGCCCTTTCACTGCCCGGTTGGTAGTGGTTGCATAGGGCCGGGAATCCTCCTCTTGGGTCTTTACTGCTGGCCTCACTTCTCTGTATCACACAAGTCTCAAGAAGATAGAGAAGACAATAATACTTGATAAAATGAGAAAATTGTTTTATCAATATGTTAAGTGAAAAAAGCAGAATATGAAACTATGTATATGAACCTAATTGGTTAAACATATGTGTAGAAAAATGACTGAAATAAAACACATTAAAACAGTAAATAATAGTTGTCTAAGGATGGAAATTACGACAATCTTTCCTTTATATTTAATGTCTTCTTTGTTTTCATTGATAAAAACGTTTTACTTTTACAATTGGAAAAGGGGAAATAAATATAATAAACGTATAAGAAATGTAAGTTCCTCTTCTATGTTCTGAGCTCTACACATTGCTCAGCAACAAATGGTTGTTTGCTAATTGGTATGTAAAGGGCAATAAACAAGTTAATTGCTGGCTACATTCTCGAATCGCTAGAGGAAGTTCAAAGCTTCTTAACCTTATTTCAGCTCCAAGAAAGGGGAACTCTGATGTGGGTCAAAGACCTAGTGGAGTCCTCAAAAGCCTACCATGAGCCATAGTGGGTGAAGGTTGGGCAGGAGGGAGAAGCGTCAAAACCCCCTCTTTCCATGACATGCTTCTTCTTTATATCAATTTCCATCACTTCCTTTTCCCTCTCTCAGCTACTGTTAAAAGATGGACTTTTGTATTAGGTTGCTAGGGTTGCCAAAGTAAAGTGCCACAGACTTAAATAACAGAAATTTATTTTCTCACAATTCTAGGGTCTAGAAGTCTGAGATCGCGGTGGCAGCAGGGTTGGTTTCTTCTGAGGCCTCTCTCCTAGTTGGCAGATGCTCTTTTTCCTGTGTCTTCACCTGGTCTTCCCTCTCTGTGTCTGGGTCTGAATCTCCTCTTCTTATAAGGATATTAGTCATATTGGATTAGAACCCATGCTAATGACTTCATTTTAATTTAAAGGCTCTATCTCCAAATACAGTCATTTGGAAATACTGGGGGTAAGGGCCACAACGTGTAAATTTTGAGGGGACACAATTTAGCCTATAACAGGACTGAAGTGTCTCCTTTCTTAAGGAGCCATATCTCTGCTCAGAGAGAATCCAAAGAAAACCAAGGTAGGGCTTAGGAGAAAATAAGCAAAAGTAGAGGCTGCTTAAACTTTTGGGGTTTGGTATCGCCCACCAGGTTAACAAATCTGAGAGGAATTTGAAAAATCTGAACCCAATCTGCATTTACCCAGCGTGCTCCTTCTGGACACGTAACTCTCTTAAATGGCTGCACTGAGGCTGCTTGAGAATTTGAAATCTCAGTCATCTCCTCCTTGGGGACATGACGAATATGTCATCCTGTTGAACCGATCACCAAATTATTGGATGTTTCTACAAAAGCAAAACAGAGTTGAGAGCAGAAATGTTAGAATCTTAGAAAGTGACAGGGGCTGGAGGATGAAGAGGTGGCAGGGTAAAAGGATGGGGTACTTTGGTCATATTATCCTTGATAGGCTGGTCTTACACTCGCATTCTCTGCTAAGAACAAGCAGCAGCATCCCAGGAAACTCTTATGGGACTTTAATGTGATGAAATGAAAGAGATTATCTCTCTCCTCTGCCTAAGGGATGACTATCCATAGAATGCGCTTAGACTTCTTTCCAATCACAGAGACAAATTCTGAAAGTTTTGCAGTATGGTACTGATTTCCTTGACCTATCAGAGTCCAGGTCTATAAAGTTTGCCTTTGCCCAGCCAGCAGATGGTGCCATTTTTCTAGGAAATTGAGGCCGATTCAGCTTGAACTGCCATTTGGCTTTTAGTGTTCTAGGCACTGTGCTCACAGTACGTTGTATAATGCTTCACAGGTAACCGGTTTCTGTTCTAGGAAAGTCTAGTGCTCTTACCTGCAATTGAACACACTGAAATCTTCAAGTTTCTCAGTTTAAGTGAAAACTTTTATTTTTAAAATTTAGGGATAATTAGAAGAAAATCTTAGTATTTCTTTTAGAAAAATATTCCCCACCCCTCAACTCTCTCTTTCTCTCTCTCTCTCACATCTTGTTCCAACATACCAGGTGGAACCATCTCATCTTTCCTTTGAAAGGCCCTCTCACAGTCCTTCACTCTTATACATGGCGGGTGGACTAAATTCTATAGTGAAATTGTATCTTTTGAGGAATGAGTACTTCTGAACAGCTGCTTTACTTTTTGGGGACATGTAACTGTGTATTTATCTTTTAAGGTATAAATACTTTCCTTCAAAAAATATATATACATATTCTGAAATATTTGGAAGCCAGTTGCAGATATTATGACACATCAGCCCTAAATATTCAGCATATAATTCCTAATAATAAAGACTTTCTTCTACTTAACTGCTAAACTATGAGCATATCTAAGAAAATTAATAGTAATTTCCAAGTGTTACTTAATATCCAGTTCATTTTCAAAATTTCCTAGTTATTTCCTGCCACCACGCCTGGCTAATTTTTTGTATTTTTAGTAGAGACGGGGTTTGACGGGGTTTCACCGTGTTAGCCAGGATGGTCTTGATCTCCTGACCTCGTGATCCTCCCACCTCGGCCTCCCAAAGTGCTGGGATTACAGGCGTGAGCCACCGCGCCCGGCCCATAGGGTCATTCTTAACCTTCATTGTTCCTCAGATGTTAAAACCTGAGGCAAGGCCTCTATGCTACAATTCTCCTTGGAAGTGCAGGCCTGGGGAGCAGGAGTGGATGTGTACAGTTGCTAAAAGGTAGGGAAGGGGAGTGAGATATGACTATGTGCTATCACGCTGCCCATTCTCTACTGTTAAGTAGGTTGGCTACTTTATCTTGTGGGATCATCTGAGACAGCATGTCACTGGCTGTTTCTTAAGATGATCTGTTTGAAGGAGACAACAGGGAAGAATGTATCCACCGGCTTTCATATTCCACTGATGCAAGAGTCATGTGCACTCTACAGTGTGTAAATCTTGCCCTCCTTTCAGTTTGTGCATGAGCAAGCCTGGAACTGGCTGCAGAGTTTCATATCTCTGTCTCAGGGGAAGTCTGGGATGAGAAGCAGCACTGTAGGGGGCTGCCCACATAAAGTCTTCTGGAGCCCAGGCAGCCTTTGTTTCTGCAAGGATGCGTGGAGCTGAACACAATGTTCCTGGAAACAGGTGACGCTGAGAGGATCTGATACATAAGTGTGTCTGATGTGATATCTTATCTTTTAACTAGTTCCTGTCTCACTTGTAGCTACTATAAACTGGAAGTCAGCTCTAAAACCTTGATGAAATTCAGGCAGAACATTTTGGCCAGATAAATGATGTTGTATACTTCATATTGCACCACATCAGGAGGCACAAAATGCCAGGTTGTTTCACTATTAATGATGCTAAGTTACTTGGTTTTGCTGTAACAAATAGATCTCTGATTGTAAAGA
Source organism: Rhinopithecus bieti (assembly GCF_001698545.2). Lineage (NCBI taxonomy): Eukaryota > Metazoa > Chordata > Mammalia > Primates > Cercopithecidae > Rhinopithecus > Rhinopithecus bieti. The sequence continues at coordinate 2,272,616 of NW_016810765.1, read as the reverse complement.
CCCATTTTCCCCTTTGCAATTAGCAAGCAACTGGAGATATATGACACTGTCCTTTTCCCAGCAATCTTTTAACTAATGATTTTAACATTCATTGATTATCATTTTCTGAATCAATTATTTCATTGGGGGTCGCAAACATTAGCCGACATTCTTCTCTGAAGAAGCTTTTCTAGATCACCTGAGGATTAACTACCATTGCTCTTAGGAAGCAGGGAAAATAGTTCTTTTGTTTTAATTTCCAATTTTCAGAGTAAGGAGTTGAAAGTTGAAATAATAGTCATAATCTTGGTGCCAAATTAATTTTGTTTTGTTTTGTCTCCTTTGAGTATTGTATGTGGACTTATGCCTTTTCATTTATTCAGTATTTAACAATTCATTATACTTATTAAGGCTACAATTTCTCCAAATTTGACAAGTAAAAGCCCGGAAAACTGGTTGCTGTGTTTTACTGATATGCCCTTATCATTTCTTTAGTAAAGGCTTCCTTGCTTTCTGGCAAAACAAGATGTCTCATCTTGTCCTTTCCTTGTCTCAGACTTGGAATCCAACATTTTACTGAGGATATTTGATTCCTTTTACTGGGGAATGGTATTTAGAAGCCAAGACCCAGATACTAGGTATGCTAATTGCTACTGGAGTTTTGGTACTTCTAGACTCTTTCAAGGGTCAGAACTAGGAAACCTATTTTTAAAAATCATGAGTTCATCTGATCTCTTCTTGTGATGAAGCCCCCGGGGGAGGGGTGGCCACCCTGTCTAGTTCAGTGGACATAGCCTTCCCAACCTCTTGGCTCTAGAGAGTCTGGGCAGTCTGGATGAGGAGGGCTCCCCCCAGCACAGCACACCTGCTCTGCTAACGGGGAGCCAGATTGCTTCTTTAAATGGGTCCTTGACCCTGTTCCTCCTGACTGGGTGAGACCTCCTAAGAGGGGCCTCCACACGCCTCCTATAGGAATGTTCAGGCTGGCATCAGATCGGTGCCCCCTGGGATGGAGCCCCCAGAGGAAGGAGCAGGCTGCCATCTTTGCTGTTTCATAGCCTTCACTGGTGATATGTCCAGGGAGGGAGTGAGGTGACTCAGATCTGGAGTGGACCCCCAGCAAACCACAGCAGCCCTGTAGAAGAGTGGACTGACTGTTAAAGGAAAACAAACAAACAGAAAGCAGCAACAACAACAACAAAGACTCCACAAAACCCCTATTCGCAGGTCAGCAACCTCAAAGATCGAAGGTAGATAAGCCCACAAAGATGTCAAAGAATCAACGCAAAAACACTGAAGACTCAAAAAGCCAGAGTTCTTCTTCTTCTCCAAATGATGTAACACATCTCTAGCTAGGGCACAGAACTGGGCTGAGGCTGAGGTGGCTAAATTAACAGAAGTAGGCTTCAGAAGGTGGGTAATAATGAACTTCACTGAGCTAAAGGAGCATGTTTTAACCCAATGTAAAGAAGCTAAGAATCAGTACAGGAGCTGATAACCAGAATAGCCAGTTTAGAGAGGAACAGAACTGACTTGATGGAGCTGAAAAACACAACATGAGAACTTCACAATGCAATCACAAGCATCAATAACAGAATAGACCAAGTAGAGGAAAGAATCTCAGAGCTTGAAGACTATCTTTCTGAAATAAGACAGGTAGACAAGAATACAGGAAAAAGAATGAACAAAACCTCCAAGAAATATGGGATTATGTAAAAAGACCAAACCTATCACTGATTGGAATACCTGAAAGTGACAGGGAGAATGGAACCAAGTTGGAAAGCATACCTCAGGATATCATCCGGGAGAATTTTCCCAACCTAGCAAGACAGACCAACATTCAAATTCAGGAAATCCAGGGAACCCCAGTAAGACACTCCATGAGAAGATCAATCCCAAGACACATAATCTTTAGATTCTCCAAGGTTGAAACGAAAGAAAAAATGTTAAGGGCAGCCAGAGAGAAAGGCTAGGTCACTACAAAGGCAAGCCCATCAGACTAACAGTGGGCCTCTCAGCAGAAACTCTACAAGCCAGAGGAGATTGGAGGAAGACCAGGTAAAAGATATTTGTACTACCATGTTCATCGCAGCATTGTTTACAATAGCCAGGATATGGAAACAACACTATTTGACATTCTTAAGGAAAATAATTTCCAACCCAGAATTTTATATCTGGCCATATTAAGCTTCAGAAGCTAAGGAGAAATAAGATCTTTTTCAGACAAGCAAATGCTGAGGGAATTCATCATCACCAGGCCTACCTTGCAAGAGCTCCTGAAAGAAGCACTAAATATGGAAAGGAAAAACCACTACTTGCCACCACAAAAACACACAAGTACAGAGACCAGCAGCACTATGAAGCAACCACATAAACAAGTCTGCAAAATAACCAGCTAGCATCATGATGACAGGATCAAATTCACACATAACAATATTAACCTTAAATGTAAATGGGCTAAATGCTCCAATTAAAAGACAGAGAAAGGTAAGCTGGATAAAGAGTCAAGACCCAATCGGTATGTTGTCTTTAAGAGACCCATCTCACATTGCAAAGACACATATAGGCTCAAAATAAAGGGATGGAGGAAAATTTACCAAGCAAATGGAAAACAGAAAATATCAGGGGCCACAATCCTAGTTTCTGACAAAGAAGACTTTACATCAACAAAAATAAAAAAATACAAAGAAGGAAATTGTATAATGGTAAAGTGTTCAATTTAACAAGAAGGGTTAACTGTCCTAAATATATATGCACCCAACATAGGAGCACCCAGATTTATAAAGCAAGTTCTTAGAGATCTACAAAGAGACTTAGACTCCCACACAATAATAGTGGCAGACTTTAACACCCCACTGACAATATTAGACAGATCATTGCGACAGAAAATTAACAGAGATATTCAGGGCCTGAACTCAGCTCTGGATCAAGTGGACCTGATAGGCATCTATGAACTCTTCACCCCAAAACAATAGAATATACATTCTTCTCATCCCCACATGGCACTTACTCTAAAATTGATCACATAATTGGAAGTAAAACACTCCTTAGCAAATGCAAAATAACTGAAATCATAACAGTCTGTTGGACCACAGTGCAATCAAATTAGAAATTAAGATTAAGAAACTCACTCCAAACCATATAACTACATGGAGGTTGAATAACCTGCTCCTGAATGACTCCTGGGCAAATAATGAAATTAAGGCAGAAATCAAGAAGTTCTTTGAAACTAATGAGAACAAAGAGACAATGTACCAGAATCTCTGAGATGCAGCCAAGGCAGTGTTAAGAGAAAAATTTACAGCATGAAATGCCCACATCAAAAAGCTAGAAAGATCTCAAATCAGCACTCCAACATCACAACAAAAAGAACTAGAAAGCCAAGAGCAAACAAACTCCAAAGCTAGCAGAAGACAGTAAATAACCAAGATCAGAGTGGAACCAAAGATGATAGAGATACAGAAAACCCTTAAAAAAGTCAATGAGGGCCAGGTGCGGTGGCTCAAGCCTGTAATCCCAGCACTTTGGGAGGCCGAGACCGGCGGATCACGAGGTCAGGAGATCAAGACCATCCTGGCTAACACGGTGAAACCCCGTCTCTACTAAAAAATACAAAAAACTAGCCGGGCGAGGTGGCGGCGCCTGTAGTCCCAGCTACCCAGGAGGCTGAGGCAGGAGAATGGCATGAACCCGGGAGGCGGAGCTTGCAGTGAGCTGAGATCAGGCCACAGCACTCCAGCCTGGGTGACAGAACGGGACTCCGTCTCAAAAAAAAAAAAAAAAAAAAAAAAAAACAAATAAAAAAAAAAGTTTTTTTTTCAAAAAAAATAAAAAAAAAAAAAAAGTCAATGAATCCAGAAGCTGTTCTTTTGAAAAAACTAATAAAAATAGACTACTAGCTAGACTAATAGAGAAGAAAAGAGAGAAGAATCAAACAGACACAATCGGAAATGATAAAGGGATGTCACCACTGACTCCACAGAAATACAAACTACCATCAGAGAATGCTATAAACACCTCTATACACATAAACTAGAAGATATAGAAGAAATGGATAAATTCCTGGACACATACACTCTCCCAAGACTGAACCAGGAAGAAATTGAATTCTTGAATAGGCCAACAACACGTCCTGAAACTGGGCAGAAAATGCCCAAGACCAGACAAATTTGCAGCTGAATTCTGCCAGAGGTACAAGGAAGAGCTAGTGCCATGTCTACTGAAACTATTCCAAACAATTGAAAAGAAGGGACTCCTCCCTAACTCATTTCATGAGGGCAGCATGGTGGTTGTCAAGGGCTGACGGTAGAAGGGAAAAATTGTTTTCAAGGAGTTGAAAGGGAACGTCTTACAGTGAGATAAATATTCTACATATTGTTTGTGATGCTGATCACTGTATGCATTTATCAAAATTATACACTAAAATGGGTGAATTTAATTACATGTAAATTATATAAAACAAATTAGGAAAAAGAAAAAAACATCATGAGTTAATAATAATATTTCTAATTGAAATTTAACATTATAGATTATTTCTTACCTTCTTTGATTCTATATTTGTATATCTTTTTGTTACACTAAAAATCTTAGTTACCAATAACACTGAACAATTTATTTACAGTACTCCTCTCTTCTGTGTGGGGGATATGTTCCAAGATTCCTGTTCCATGGTGAGCTGAGGCTGAAGAAAAAGGCTGACAAATCCGGTATCTTAGAAAGAAACATTTAATAGAAACTTATGAACAGAAGCCATGCCTCCAGTGGGTGGATCCCCATGCTGTTACCCCACAGACCAGGGGTTTATATACTATAGGAAAAGTGTATACATGTTCTATAGGGCAACCTACCAGGAAAAGACAAGTATCTATGTATGTCACAGCCAATAATTTGTGTGATAACATCAAGGTTGTTGTGACCTAGGGGCAGGGCTTACAGTAAGTACATGCTCCTACACAAGGAACAGTAGGTAAAGAGGCATTCCAGGAACTGGGATTAATCAGAAGTCAACATGGTAGATTAGCATCCAAGATGGAGTTACTTTAGCCTCCATGACTCCCCAGTGGATTCCTGAAACTGTGAATCATACCAAGTTCTGTATATACAACATTTTTATCAATTTGATAACAAAGAAGGCTACTTAGTGACTAATGGGCAGGTAGCGTATACAGCATGGACGTGCTGAACAAAGTGATGTTTTAAGTCCTGGACAGGATGGAGTGGGATGGTGTGAGATATCATCATACTTCTCAGAATGGCACATAATTTAAAAATTAGGAGTTGTTTGCTTCTGGAATTTTCCATTCAATTTATTTGGACTGGGGTTGACAGTAACTGTGGAAAGCAAAACCACGGATAAAGGAGGACTACTGTTATTTGCTTCACTCTATAACATTTAAAACAACAGCACCCAATATTACTACTACTACTAAGTGAAAATTAAAATTTCTTGTAGTTCCTTTTGTCTTCATAACACACCTAACTAAAAATGTATAGCAGTGTACTAAGCTTAAAAGTCACTTGAAATATTTTTTCCTTTTTGTGATTATGTGAAAATATCAATATCTATACAAATTTGTTTCATTTTGTTTTATATAAACATTTATTGGCCAGGTGCAGTGACTCACTCCTGTAATCCCAGCACTTTGGGAGGCCGAGGTGGACAGATCACTTGAAGTCAGCAGTTCGAGACCAGCCTGGCCAACATGGTGAAACCCTGTCTTTACTAAAAATACAAAAATTAGCCGAGTGTGGTGGCACACACCTGTCATCCCAGTTACTCAGGAGGCCGAGGCAGAAGAATCGCTTGAACCCAGGAGATAGAGGTTGCAGTGAGCTGAGATCACATCACTGCACACCAGCCTGGGCAATAGAGTGAGACTCAGTCTCAAAAAACCCCCCAAAAAGAAACAAAATGTATTTTTGAGTTATATGTGTCAACATAAGAATCAAAACTTAAATTATGTGAAGATATTCAGAGAAGTCTCATCTTCATTTTTATCCCTTCTACCTGATTCCACCTCTGTCCCCTGTAGATGACCACTTCATTATTAGTTTTTGGTTTATCCTTCCATGTTTATTTTGCAATAACAGACAAGTATGTATTAATCTTGTTTTCCTTCACAAAAGTAGCATACTGTTCCACAATTTGCCTTTTTCACTTAATAACACACCCAGGAGATAACTCCATATTGGTATCCTGAGGTCCTTTTCATTCCATTTTCATGGTTGCATAATACTCCATTATATAGATCTGTTATAATTGATTCATCCCTTTCCTTATTGGTAGGCCCATGGGTTGCTCAGAATTATTTTTAAAATTTTTTATTATATTGAATAACAATTATAGAAACTACTTTCCTGTCTTTACATAGTAGTGTTTTGTCTTAATGCCTCAATTCTGATCAATTTTTGCTTAATGGTTGCTGCTAGTTTGCTTTAAATTTGAAAATTAGATCCCCACACTTGTAATACTTTTTTTTCTCTTTGAGAGAGAATCTCCCTCTGTTGCCCAGGCTGGAGTGCAGTGGCACGATCTCAAATCACTGCTATCTCCACCTCCCAGATTCAAACGATTCTCCTGCCTCAGCCTCCTGATTAGCTGGAATTACAAGGATGTGCCACCACGCCCAACTAATTTTTTTACGTGTATCTTTAGTAGAGATGGAGTTTCACCTTGTTGGCCAGGCTGATCTCGAAATCCTGACCTCAGGTGATCCACCTGCCTCGGCCTCCCAAAGTGCTGGGATTACAGGCGTGAGCCACCACACCGGCCAGTAATAATTGTCTGTAAAACAGAACTGAGTAGACGTGCACAAGACCTCGGGGAGCTTATTAGGTAAACTGTCCTATTCGGACCTATTCAGAAGCTTATATTCGGAAGGCCTTTTTATGTCTTAGTTTGCTCTTTTGTTTAAAGCTACTCTTTAATTATCAGAGGAAAGTAAGTTTCTACAAAAACAGTTGTCAATCTGGAAATTGGATCATGTGCACTTCCATGATTGAGGTAGCAAAGCTTTCCCACTTCAGAGACAAGTTAGATTTGTTGGAGAGAGAGAGAGTGAAAAGTGAAAATGCTAGGCGTCTAGGGAGATGGTCAACACATCCATAAAGCAATATGCACAAATATACAGGTAAAAATATGCCTGCATATACCTGTAATACCTGAAAACATGCCTTTAATACCTAATAATTTTTTCTGCTTTTTTCATCAGTGTTATAAGTATTTTCCCACATCATTAAGAACTCCATTGGGTATGATTTTTAAATAGCTGGAAGTAATGCATTGTATAGAGCAGAACATTAAAATTTTTCCTTTATTAGTGAGTCTCTTTCTATTCAAACAGAATCCACATAGAAATCCCATATATGGTTCAGACAAGATTCTGACGATTCATTAGGCAGTTTTGGCGATTATATTTTGATCTTTTATAGCTTTTCTTGCTTTCTTTCTTGTTTCTCCTTTGTTCTTATTTCATCAGTGAAACATCTCATCTCACTGAAGTTATCAATTCATTTTGTAGTTTTCCTCTATTTTCTGCATTGTCTCTTTCCTCCAAGCTATGTTTTTCTGTTTGTTTCAGTCTGTCTATTTCATGAGGGAGGCTTTCCTCACGTCTAGTGGTTTGTGGCTGTGCATTGATATTTCAGAGTGAGGCACTAACCTGCTGACTGGAATCTCTGTGCAGGTGGGTGAAACCTGGGAGGGTCCCAAATGCCTGAACCTATAGATGTATTCTTTGGGACCATTCAGTTCTTCCAGAGAAAGGTCCTGGAGTCTAATCCTGGAATCCAGTCCTGGAAGATGTATTAATAAGCCTGGTGTCTTGAACACAAAGCTGAGGAAGAGAGCTGAGGGTCTTGCAGCTCAGTGTGCAGACTGTCAATTAATTCCCATTTTTAATCGGAGACATCATCACAACCCTCTGCCATACTTGAGTCTTCAAGTACAGTCTTTCTGTTTCAGTTCTCTAGAGATTAAATCTGTCTCTTTGGGGGAGCAGTTGAAGATGGTTGCCTGACTGTTCAAAGAGATGGAGGGATGTGGGACTTTTATTGTTTTCCCTAGGGATTTCCAATCAGTATTTTGCAATATGCTCCCCCATTGAGGCTGAGACTGCCAGTTTCTTCTTTTTTTAATTTAGACAATCTTCGATGCTTTGTACATATGTATGGAGTATAATTTGATGTCTTGATACATGTGTATGTTATATAATGATCCAATCTGCGTATTTAGTGTATCCATCACTTCATGCATTTAGCATTTCTTTGTGGTGAGAACATTCAAAAGCCTCTCTTTTAGCTATTTAGACTGCCACTTCCTGAGTCTTTCAGGGGTTCTGTGGGGGTAGATCAGCTTTTTCTCATTGGTATCTTCCTTCATATGCGCTTGCATTTCAGCTTCTTTCAGCTCTGCCAAATCAAGTCTAATTTCTCCATCTGTTTTCCACTCCTGAAATTTTATCAAAAGATCATGTCCACTATTATCCCTTCTATAGTTCTCTTTGTACTTGTCATTCATCCTTTACTGTTATTTTAATGGAGTTTTAGAAGCACGCAGAAGTCTATGTATCTGTCGTTCATATTTACCTGAAAACCTCAAGCAGTTTAACTCTCCACTGTTTGGGACAATGCATGTTGTTTATGAAATATATGATGATCCCTCAAAGCCCACCATAAATCCTAGTATACATTGTACCATAATCATCGAACCATTACCCTAGTGTTGTGCAGTTAGATGATCTCCAATTTGATACTATGGCGAGGGCACAATGAGCATTTTGTGCGTAAATTATCATCACAGTTATGGCAATTTTTCTGTTAAATTGTTTGAATTTGCATTTCTTCAAGTTTATTTTTTCTCCCAAATATGTAGTAGAGATCTGCTTTTCTTCTTTTGTAAATTATTATAGATCATATTTATATTGTATATTATTATAGCATTTATATATCATGGATAATATGTACGCATGTATATTATATATTTATATTTATATGTGTCAACTTGTAATAACTATAACATTTTTCTGGATTAGTGTTTGCCTTATAATTTCTACATACTTTTGCAGATGGAAATGATATTTTTAATTTTTGCACAAACACATCGGATTGTTTCTTTTAGATGCAGGGTCTCGCCTACAGACATGTACCACTATGCCAGGCTAATTTTTAAATTTTTTGTAGAGACAAGGTCTCACTATGTTGTCCAGGCTGGTCTTGTACTCCTGGCCTCAAGCAATCTTCCCGCCTCAGCCTCCCAAAGAGTGAGCCACTGCATTGGCCAATACTTAGTAAATATGTCTGATTTTGGAGATAAAGAGGTGAGAATCAGAGTCAAAGGTCAGATTTCTGAGACTGCTGCAGCTTACTATGGGAAACGTGGAGAGTGAAGCACTGGGAGAGTGGGACAAGAACTGAGATTTGGGAAATGCTTACAGCAAAGGGGAGGAGGAGAAGTGGACTTGGTGAAGATGAGGCAGAGAGGTGCCTGAGAGGGCTGCATTGGGGTTTAAGTACTACGCTGAAGAGTTAAGGACTTATGAATGGGGGCTGGGAACGGTGGGTGGCTCAAGCCTGTAATCACAGTACTTCGGGAAGCTGAGGTGGGCAGATCATCTGAGGTCAGGAGTTCCCGACCAGCCTGGCCAACATGGCAAAACAGTCTACTAAAAATACACACACACAAAATTAGTTGGGCATTGTGGCGGACACCTGTAATCCCTGCTACTCAGGAGGCTGAGGCAGGAGAATCACTTGAACCTGGAAGGCGAAGTTTGCAGTGAGCCAAGATGGCGCCACTGCACTCCAGCTGGGGTGATAGAGTGAAATTCCGTCTCAAAAAAAAAAAAAAAAAAAAATAAGACTTATGAATGGGTAAAATGATCCTGCCCAATCATACCCTTTCTTGCCCATATGTCAAAGCCTCAAAGCCATTCCTGCAGATGCTGCCGGGCACATCTGAAGACAAGGTGGTGAGAAAATGTGTTAAATTTTCTCAGTGATATAAGTTGATCTCACCGGAACTGCCTTTAGCACTTAAAAGCACTTCTCAAGTGAAGCTAGTGCTGCAGATGAAAAATGCCAGGGAATCCCAGTCCTCAGCCATTCCTTTTCTCTTCCTATTGAAGGAAGAGTTATTAAGTAGCTGAATTATCAAGGCTATTGTTTCTCAAATAGAAAGTTTAGTTCCACAGAGGAGTAGTGTGTGCCTTCCATTAGGAAGTGTGAATAGGAGCTACAGAACTCTCCACAGTTGGTAGGGAACTGAGTTTTCAAACTGGACATTTTGACTTTGCTTCTTCCCATTCTTGGGCTTTTTCTTGCTATCTTCCTCTGCCTCCTATCTTTAACGTCACCACTCTAATAAGAAGCACTCTAACCCACTGTTTTGCAAGGGTGGCTCCTGGCAAAAGCCCACTGTGTTTTGTTGCGGTGAGGGTGTGGGGGGGATTACTTAGAATGCAGAAACAATGCTGGATTGATGAGGTTGTAGAACTTTTCCAAAGGGCAGGGCAGACCGAGGAAGGGAGCACAGGATGAAAAGGTTTGTGAACCATATCTTTGTTGAAGATAATTCTTGCTCCATCCTTTATCAAATGCACTTAGTTACTTCACAAATATTTCAGTAAAAACTGTATTCATAGAAAAGATTAGAGGCTACATTGTCTTTAGTCCCGTAGCCTAAGTTTTAATAGTATCACAGCCTTGTTTATGTTAGATTTCTGCTGATTCCATTCAGATCAGTGACATATGAATACATCCTTAATGGTATGGCCTCTCATCTTTCAGTGTCTAAATGTAGGGTGTTCTCACAAAATGACCCCGTGATGATTCCTTGGATTTTCTAAAGATTGCTTTTTACTAACAACTTGATCACATATATTTCCATGGCCTTAAAATCAATGCCTGTTAAAGTGACCCAAGCCTGAATCTCGGCTCTTGATTTGTCATTCTAATGAGAATTACTGTGATGAAGGAGCAGTGATTTGAATAAACAAACATTTACTGAGTGCCAACTGTGTGCAAGACCTAGTGATGCTGTTCTTGTTGCGCTGTTTGTTTGAGTAGAACGCTATGTGTGCGCTGATGCAGGGAACAGAGGCAGGCAGGGTAGAGGAAAGCTTGGAAAGTTTTCAAGATTAATTAGCACGAAGGTGGGGCATTTGGGATATCTGGCACCAGATAGTAATCAACAGTACTAATTATACTCTCATATTAAATCAGTTATGGTGGATGAATTGGAATCCATCAGCCAGTAGGGCTAAGGATGCTGCAGCTGTTGTGAGTTCTCTTTACATGTTTCCATAGCTCACGTGTTGGTGGGATGCATTTTATTCTTCCGGATTTCTAGTAAAGAAAATAATCCCCAGTTTTTTCAGTTTTACTAGAAAATTTCTAGTACAATAACATTGTAGTAGAAATTAAACTTTCTACTTAAAATCGATGCCGGTAACCCAAGCCTAACTCTTGGCTCTTAATTTTTCATTCTAATAAGAATTACTGTGATGAAGGAGCAGTGATTAGAATGAGAGAAAGATGTGTGAACATACAAATCACCTGGAATGATGCATTCTCAGTGGAGTCACTGTGCAGTCAACACTTTGTATTTTCAGCTTCTTGGTAAATAGGTAAGGGTCCTTACATTACTACACAGAATGTGTGAATGGATCTTGGAGCATGAGTTCCAAATTATGTCATTTCATGGCTAGATGCTATAATATGTTCTGTTTATTAATATTCCTACTGAGAAATTAGATGGCAATTGGAGCTGAGTGAGCGGGCTGGGGGGGTCAAGCATGGGTGCGTATTTCAGCAGCAGCCTTCTGGCAGGTTCAGGTGAATGGCATGTGAAGGCTGATGTGGCCTTTATTTGGTTTGGCTGGAGCTATTTTTCTCTAGGTTCATCACACTATAATTTGGGCATTAGCTGTAGGGCACTGAGAAGATATTTGTGCCATTTTGAAGGGAATTTAATTCCACTGAATGTGTTAAATGCATATGATTGGCATTCAATACATTTAATAGTCAGCATCCTAGGACAAGACATAAAAATGTAAAATGTACACCTTTCTTTTTTTAAGGAAAAAATCAGTGATTAAGAATGTTTTCAGTGGCTGGGCATGGTGGCTCATGCCTCTAATCCCAGCACTCTGGGAGGCCGAGGTGGGTGGATCACCTGTGATCAAGTGTTCGAGACCAGAATGGCCAACATGGTGAAACCCTGTCTCTACTAAAAATACAAAAGTTAGCCTGGTGTGGTGGCGGGCACCTGTAATCCCAGCTACTCGGGAGGCTAAGGCAAGAGAATTGTTTGAACCCCGGAGGTGGAGGTTGCAGGGAGCCGAGATAGCACCACTGCACTCCAGCCTGGGCGACAGAATGAGACTCAAAAAAAAAAAAAAAAGTTCTTAGTAAGCAGCCACATATATTCACATAAGATGATGCCTTGAGAGGGAGAATAGTCTGTCCTCTGTATTTTCTGTAAATTGGTAGTTAGAGCTAGAGCCTATCAACTCTAGAGGATAACTCAGATTTGGATTAAATTATTTTTGACAAAAATATTTCTTTATTTTATTTTTTTCGAGAAGAAGTCTTATTCTGTCACCTAGGTTGGAGTGCAGTGGCACAATCTCGGCTCACTGCAACCTCCGCCTCCTGGGTTCAAGTGACTCTCCTGCCTCAGCCTCCTGAGTAGCTGGGATTACAGGAATCTGCCACCACACCTGGCTAATTTGTATAGTTTTAGTAGAGATGGGGTTTCGCCATGTTGGCCAGGCCGGTCTCTAACTCCTGATCTCAGGTGATCCGCCCACCTCGGCCTCCCAAAGTGCTGGGATTACAGGCATGAGTCACCAGCTTGGCCAAGAGTATTTCTGTAGGTGGTGGTGAGTATATGTACAACAAATCATAGAATGCTTGGTCATTTCTCTTGTTCTGTTAGCAGTCGCTGATGATATTTTCTTACATCTCTTCCTTATTAGAATTTGTAAAATGTTGATATTTTAATTTTTTTCTTTATTTTTTTATTAACTGGCATATTTTGAGAGAGAAACTTCCCCTTCCCAACTATTTGGTTACCCTGAGATATAGTTTACATGGAAAAGTCAGGATAAATGCTTACTTTGGGGCTAAAAAAGGATGGACAGTTTTCAAACTAACAAGGTGTTATTATATTTGCTTCAGATAGTGAATAGTATTTTAAGAAGTTTAAAAATATTAAAATAAAGGTAAGAAAAGCCATTTTACACTAACCCAGGTGTTTACTTTTTTGGGTGCCCCTAACTTCTTACACCTTAGGGCTCCCCTCTGGGATCATTCGACTCCAGCCTTTGGAATTTCTTGTGATGCAGGTACTTGCAATGAATTATTTAATCTTTTGTCTTTTTGAATATGTCTTTATTTTATCATAATTTCTGAAGGATCTTCTAGTGGGATATAGAATTCTAGGTAGATAGTTTTTGTATTTCAACACTTTAATAATGTCATTTCGTTGCCTTTTGTCCTTCGTCTTTTTTTTTACTGATGACAAGTCAGGCATCATTTGTTTCATTGATTCCTGCATATAATATGTCGTTTTTCTCTGACTACTTTAAAGCTTATTTTCACTATTGGTTTTTAGCTGTTTGACTATGGTACCGCTAGGTGTTTTATTTTAATTTTTTTTTTTTTAACTTGCTGAGGTTTGCTGGTATTCCTATATTTATTCTGCCTGAAGTTGATGTATTTAATCAGTTTCGGAAAATCATTGGTCATTATGTCTTTAAATAGTTCTAGTGTCTTTGTTTCATCTCTTTTTCTCTTCTTTTGGAACTCCAATAGCACATGTGTTAGACTGTTTGATATTGTTCCTCAGATGTTCTATCCCACTTTCCCCCATTCTTTTTATATTTCCTTTGGTATAGTTTCTTTGAGGAAACAATTTCTTTAATTTTGTCAGAATTCAAGATACAACAAGAAAAACACCCCGAAACACATGGAGACAGAAGATGAGACACAACTCCTTCCCACTGCCTCTGTGTTTATAGTGGGACAAACTGGGGATGAGACAGCTGGGGGAGACCCGAACCTCAGTCAGCAGGCTCCAGGCCTGTGTGCGGGAAGGGTAAGGGGGAGGCAGAGCCTAGCCCCACAGTGAGGGGAAACAACTGAGGAAAGACCCCCTTGAAAGTCTCCACCTCCTCACCAGCACTCTTGCCCAGGGATGGGGAGTCCAAAGCAGCAAGGGGGCTCTGGGGCCATGGCCATGTTTATGATTGAGAAGCACATGTTTGGGGGTTTGAGAGACAACTGGTCTGGTTAGTATGAGGTATACAGAGGGCAGGAAGCTGGGTGATGGCATCAATACTCATGATACTGATTGTTGCTGTGTGCAAGTGGGCTTGACTGCTAAGGCAACATCTTTGTACTTCTGTCCTATTGGTACTAGGAAAACCCTGCCTGATTTTGACAAAGAAAATGACATGCTCCAAATGACATTTTAAAGAGATGAATATTGCCAAGTTGTGCATGATAATTGGAGAACTGTCTGGAGCCATGGAAACTTAAGTGATTAATGGAATATTCCATTCATACGGATGTTCAGAGCTACTAATGGGACAAACAGAGAAAATGGTCCCAAATCTCTGAGGAATTCTTCCCTTCTGTAAGCTGTTCATGCTCATGCTTCCTTCTCCTAGAAGTTTCTGGCACTTACGTGCACTTTTTTTTTTTCCTTCACGAGCAATTGCGTGTGACTTATGAAGGAAGAAAGAGCAGTGCGTCATGTGCTACCATAGGGAGAAATGTTACTCAGAGGTAATTGGAATACTAAGGAAGAATTCAATATAGTATATGGCTGTCATCGGTATGAAGAGAAGAAGAAATTCTTCCTGGAAATCATCTTCTGTTAGGACTTCATTCATTAGGGTTAAAGTAATCTTTAACTTTTGAGGGGTTACAGAGGTTTATCAGCGATGACAAATGAGGGTGTGCTTTAGGAACAAATAGCTGTATGATCTCCTTGGAATAAAACATCAAAGCTTTATTTTTTCCTCATACTACATGTCCATTTTGATTGGCAGGAGGGACTGGCCGACTGCAGACCCTCAGAGGCCTGAGCTAATGGAGTTGCTGCCATTTTGACCATTGCCAACCATGATACCAGAGGGAAATGAAATGTGGTGAGTTTTGTCTCTTAAAGTTTCTGTCCAAAAGTGCCCCAAGTTACTTCTCACACTTCAGTGCCCCAAGTCACATGGGCATATTTACTTCTAGAGGTGGGACAGTGCCATCTTCTTATGGGCCAGGAAGAGAGAAAAGCAAAAGATGTGTGATCACCCTGATAACTAGCAGAGAATTACTCTAATAATCTCATAAAAGTTGTGGACTCTCCCTCCCACAATTTGCACAGATGTACACATTCCTGGTACAATTTCATTTCAATTTCAAGTGGTTCACAGGTGTCCTGAAGCCTAAATACTGATTCTGTAAAGATTCAACTAGAGAATGAGAGCTATACTTCCAAAGTATATATTCATTGCTAATTTCTCTACCAATATTTACCTATGAGCTTTCTCACTCTCTGGCTCTCTTAAAAGCAATCTCAGTTCTTTTCACTTACTATGTGAAGTGCCATAAGGATCTAAACAGTATTAGATTCTGGGAATATATCCTAGAGCAGCATAATATGATACAATAAGTGAAACTGTCATTTGACAATACTATCACTTCTTAGCAATGTGATTAGTAAAATTGTCAATGAGATTGTGGCAAATTACTTAACATTCTGCATCTCAATTTTGTCTCCTCTAAAACAGAAATTGTAAAACCTTCTTCACAGGGTTGTTGAACATTTAAAAGGATGGATATTTATGGGTTAGGACCAATATGTACTTTGTCCCCTATAACTTTGCAAAGTTGGGTGGTATTGTGTAGGTATGGGGTGGAGAAAAGTGGTGATACCTGTGTATTTAAAGGGTTGTTAGAAGAAGGTGGTCTTGTGTAATACCAGAAAAAGACATAGGCTGTGCCCCTCCTGTTGATTGATGGCCAAGTTGCAGGAGCAAACATATGAGACCATTGAAAATGGAAAGAAATCATAAGACTCGTATGGATCATTGCCAAGTGATTACTTCAGAAAATAAGTGCTTTAAATTCAGACCAGGAAGAGATTGCTATTAGCAGGTGGGATCATGGGAAGACTCTGTGGAAGAGGTGAGGTTTGAACTTGAAGGACTGAATTTGGGTTGGTGGTGTACAGGAGGCAGCCATTTTACTCAGAGGGAAGGATGGACCAAAGCACAGAATTAAATGAGACAATGAATGTGAATGTATATGGGCTTGTTGAACATCTGGGAAATGCCTCACAGGATTGTAACGACCAGGCTCAGGCCAGAAGTGGGGGAGTAGGTGCTTAGGCACTGGGACACTTGGAAGGAGCTTGGTGTGGGAGAAGATGAGATCCCACAGGGGTAATAGGCTGGGGCTAGTCCTGGGCAATTTTGAAATTTCAGTCCAACTCAAGCTGCCACCTTCTATTACTGATTAGCACCATTGTCCCTCTGGAAGCCAGAGGTCCAGCAAGTTCTTCCACTTCTTCTAGGAAAACCTAAGTAGTATCTGAAATCCACCATTCCACGGGTATTTGCATTTTAGTAGGGAGCAAAATCATAAGCTGAAATCATATATCCACATGATGAATGAGTGAAGTGCTTTAAGTGGTGATAGGAGTTTGGGTGGCCTTCCAAAGCCATGCATCTTGTTTGCAGCTGCCCTTACCAAAGCTGCCCACACTTCATTGACACTCTGAGGCTCGCTCCTTGAATCAAATGCTTGCCATTTCTGCCCTCTGATAACTGTCATTATGAACAGGAGGCTCGGAAAGCAATACTGAGCATTGAGTATTCATATACTGAGGGTTCATCCCCAGCTTTGAAGAACCAGTTCAGTGTTAACACCTTCCCTAGTTTACCTAAAGTGAGTTTTTAAAAAATTTATTCTTATTATTTTTTAGAGATAGGGTCTTGCCCTGTCACCCAGGCTGTAGTGCACGGGTATGATCGTAGGCCACTGTAGCCCTAAAGTCCTGGGCTCAGCTGATCTTCTCTCCTCAGCCTCCAGAGTAACTGGGGATACAGACATGCCACCATACCCAGCTAATTTAATTTTTTTTTTTTTTTTTTTTTTGTAGAGGTGGGGTTTCTCTATGTTGCCCAGGCTGGTCCCAAACTCCTGGCCTTTAGTGATCCTTCTGCCTGGGTCTCTTAAAGTACTGGGGTTATAGGCATGAGCCATGTCATCAAGCCTGCAGTGATTTCTTTTTTAATCAGTTAATCTGCTTCATAACTCAAATTAGGCATTTTTAGCAAAGAGGCTATATGCGCACAAAAATGTTATTACTGCTCTTTCTATGTATGATTTCTCCAAAATGGTCACTGTTCGTTAATCTTTTATGGCCCCTATTCCTGCATTTTATCAGGAGGGAGTATTGGCGGTCTATAAGAAAAAGATATCTAGAAAGGCATGGGGAACACTTTAAGACTGAGCCCATTAGATTTTAATATAAGAGTGAGGTCTCCTCTCTGATTTTTCTATTCCAGCAATAGGCCAGCCTAGGGAACCTAAAATGATAAGATGGGCAAGTGCTCATTTCCCTTTTTCTCCTTGTGCACAATTTACTTTGACGAACTTGGCAAAACATCTCAACTGCTTTTATACTTTGATGAGAGTGAGTTCAGTGTATACCTATGATAAATCATACGGATTTATCACACCTTTCTTCTGCTTAAATTAATCTGCTAGAGCAATTAAGAAGATATGTTTGTTTGAGTAAGAACAGTGCTGAAGGCTGGGCACGGTGGCTCACGCTTGTAATCCCAGAACTTTGGGAGGCCGAGGTGGGTGGATCACTTGAGGTTGGGAGTTTGAGACCGGCCTGTCCAACATGGTGAAACCTCGTCTCTACTAAAAATGCAAAAATTAGCTGAGTGTGGTGGTGCCTGCCTGTAGGCCCATAATCCTAGCTACTAGGAAGGCTGAGGTGGGAGAATCACTTGAACCCAGGAAGCAGAGGTTGCAGTGAGCTGAGATCACGCCACTGCACTCCAGCCTGGGTGACAGAGTGAGACTCCGTCTCAAAAAAGCAAAAACAAACAAACAAACAAAAAAAAACAAAAGATGTGCTGAAAAGTGTTTTTACCACTGAAATACTGAAATCCAGACCCATTTCAGGATACTGAAGGGTGCCCACCAAGCTAGAGGGGTATGGAAATTCCAGTAGACATTCAGCATTCATCTACTAGACAGATGCCTCTCCCCTAAAAGCATTGGGAGCTTTTCAGCACTCATGGCTATTGGAAGAGATGGCAATCAGTCCTTCCAACTTAAATATCATCTCTAGGCTGAAAAAAAACAACATTATTCTGGAATAATTGGAGACTAAAACCCTAAATTGACTTTTAGGCATATATGCCATGAATATTAAATAGTGTTCTTAGTAATGCTCCCCCAGTTCAACAGAATTTTCCCCATATTTGGTACTGATGAAAATGTGCCGTACCAGTAAACACTAAGTGTTTTGTTTAAATATTAAACTTTAAAGTGCTGCATTAATTTTTAATGTGTAAGCTCTCCTTGAAAGTCTCCACCAGGCTACTCTTCCCTATCAGTGAAACACTTGAGGGGCACTAGCCAAGCTCTCAGGTTACAGGGAAAAGGCTGACCACACTGAAACCCTCCTCAGAGCACCTCCGAAAAACCGATCTGTGAGCAGAGGGCAAGCTGGCTCTGAATCACTTAAAGCCTCTATTTCCAAAACTGTGTTAACCAGTCATGTACTCAGGAAGTTGCAACCCCAGGAAGTTCTTCAGTCAACAGATTTTAGGGCTTACCTCTTGCAAAGAATTGCTGATTGGAAGAGAATCATCTAGAACATGCCAGCACAGCAGTTTGTATTGATGGTATTGGAGGCCCTAGTGAAATGTCTCTGGAGGGATAATCACACCCTTGCCTCAAGGATGTCATCTGAGGGATTATTGCAGTATTTGAATGAGGAGTGGTGATTGTCCTGGCTAACTGGATTTCTGTTAAGGATCACTGCAGATGGACACTTCTTGTTCTTTATCCTTATGTGATTGAGAGAAAGGGCCTAAAGGGAGTGGGACAAGAATTTGTAAAGAGCAGGTACAAGGAGAAGGACAGGATCATGATGCCTGACTTGGTACTCGGGCAGAAATATCCTGGTGGTGAAGGTGGGAGGTGCACCGAACATGAACATTTCTAACCTCTTGCATTTCTCTGTTCATTCACTTATGGAAATAATTTATCGAGTGCTCCATGGCCAGAAAGTCCTTGCTGGGTTTCAGAAATGTCAGGTAGCTGGTGTATTTGGAACTTAGCAAGATATGTAGACAGTGGTAAGAAATGAAGTGGGGTCATCAGTCTGTGGTTGAGTTTGGAAGTTGTTCTGTCACTGGCCTGAGGACCTGTTAGAAGAGCCTCAGCCCTTCAGCCACACCATGAGAGTGAGTAGGCTCATGCACCATCCAGAGTCTGCTCTGGGCTTAGAAAGTTTCCAAAAAAAAAAAAAAAACCATGCGTATGTTATAGTTTTAGACCTTCTAAGGCTATATTCAATAAGACTTCACTGCCAAGTAGTTTGGGATATAAGCGCAACAAAGATAATTTGAAGTTCAGAAATAATTGTAGATGGAATTGCTTGAAAATTGGCTATTGGAGCTTTGAGAACCAAGGATTTCCTAGTGAATTGCAGTTTCAGTACAAACTGAATTCTGAAAAACATAGAAAGGGAAGAAAATGATATACTTTGAATATAAGGAAGAAATTAATGTACTTTGGATTTTAGGCCTGGATCCTTACTAACTATCCAATAGGTCTACGCTGTGGTTGGACATTTATGGCTCCTATATGATGTGCAACTGTTAGCTTCACTGTCTAAGTGGTTAGGGTGGCCACTAACCACATGTGACTATTTACATTAAAATTAAATACTATTAAACATTTACTTTCTGTTTTAGTTCATGTTGCTCTAACAGAATACCACAGACTGGGTAATTTATAAAGAACAGAAACATATTTTCTACAGTTCAGGAGGCTGGGAAGTTCAAGATTGAGGGTGAGGGCCTTCATGTTGCATCATCCCATGACGGAAGGTGAGGGGGTGAGAGAGAGAGCAGAGACAGAGCAAGAAGGGGCTGAACCGGCTTTTATAACAAGCCCGCTTTCGCAATACCTAACCCATGCCTGCAATAACAACATTAATTCATTCATTAGAGCAGAGCCCTCATGACCTAATCCCCTCATGTTAGGCTGCAGCCCCCAACACTGTTGCATAGGTTGGAAACGTCTGGGGGACACACTCCAGCCACAGAACCTCCTTGGTTACATTGGCCACATTTCCGGCGCTCAGTGGTTGTTGTATTGGACAGCACAGGTACAGAACATTTCCATCATTTCAGAAAGCTCTACTAGACAGCACTGCAGACAATGTGAGGTTAAGAAATTTGAGAACTACAATGTTTTTATTAAATGCATTTTCTGGCTGAGTGTGGTGGCTCACGCCTGTAATCCCAGCACGTTGTGAGGTTGACTTTGCCTCTATAAAAAATATTTTGTTTAATTAGCTGGGTGTGGTGGCACGTGTCTGTTGTCCCAGCTACTCGGGAGGCTGATGCAGGAAGATCACTTGAGCCAAGGAATGCAAGGTTACAGTGAGCTATGATTGTCATTGCACTCCAGCCTCAGTGAGAGAGTGAGACTCTGTCTCTTAAAAAAAAAAAAAAAAAAAAATGATAGAAGAAAGAAAGATAAGGTGGCTCACGTCTGTACTCCCAGCACGTTGGGAGGCTGACGCAGGTGGATCACCTGAGGTCAGGAGTTCGAGACCAGCCTGGCCAACATGACGAAACACTGTCTCTACTAAAAATACAAAATTAGCCGGGCATGGTGGCGCACACCTGTAATCCCAGCTGCTTGGAAGGCAGAGGCAGGAGAATCACTTGAACCTGGGCGGTGGAGTTTGCAGTGAGCTGAGATTACACCACTGCACTTCAGCCTGGGTGACAGAGGGAGACTCTGTCTCAAAAAAAAAAAAAAGCGTTTTTTCATTTCTTCAATGGTTACTCCAAACTTTCAGCTCACTCCAACTTTGTAACCACCACCCTCTCCTCATTTTTGACAGGTAGTTGTCACTCCTCTGCTATAAGAAATGTAGACAACATTAGGTGTGGATCTTCTTTTCCCATCTAGCCTCCAGAGTAGTTGGAACTACAGGAGTGAGCCACCACACCCAGCCTTAATTTTCATTCTATCCCCAACACCTGCTTCCTTCCATCTGCTGCTATTCCTCATTCTCTCTTAAAGGAAGAGGCATCATCCCTCCTGTCTTTTGCTAATCCCTCCATCTGTGCACTAGAATCAACTCTTCTGTCTTTCAATGAACAGGCTTTATCTATTATCTGCTTTCTCTTTCATACATACTGCAAAAAAGTCTGTAAATGTATATCTCTCTCTATTTAATAGATGCACAGAAAATTTGAAAAAAATATAAAGGGAGGTCCTGTGTACCCTTCATCCAGTTTTCTCTTATGGTAATATGGTGAATAACTATAGTGCAGAATCAAAACTAGGAAACTGACATTGGTGCAACCCTCAGAGCTTCTTAAGATTTTACCAGTTTTACATGCACCCGTTTGTGTGTGTATGTATATATATCTACATTTATGTCATTTATGTAACATTCGAGAATATTGATAATATAGTATATAACCTTTTGAAACTGGCTTTTTCATTCATCCTAATTCCTGTGAAACCCATCCCAGTTTTTTGTATCAAGAATTTGTTCCTTTTGATTGCTGATTAGTGCTCCACAGCACAAATGCTCCACAGCACAAATGTGCCACTGTTTGTTTAGGCTGTTTAGGTATTTACTCATTGAAAAACATCTGCTTTTTCCCCACTTTTTGGCTGTTACAATCAAAGCTACTATAAACATGCATGGTTTTGTGTGAACAGAAGTTTTAATTTCTCTGGGATAAATGCCCAAGCATTCAATGGCTGGGTTGAATTTTAAGTCCAGATTCAATTTTGTGAGAGTAAGAAACTGCCAGACTTTCTCCCAGGGTTGTTGTGCCATTTGTGTATTCCCACAGCAACGTATGAGTGATGAGTTTCTCTGCATTTTTGCCGGTGTTTGGTGTTACCATTGTTTTTTATTTTAGGCATTCTGATATGTGTGTGGTGATACTTTAATGTGGCATTAATTTTCATTTCATTTTTTTTTTTTTTTTTGAGACAGGGTTTAGCTCTGTCACCCATGCTGGAGTTCAGCAGCATAATCAAAGCTCAAATGCAATCTTAAACCCCTGGGCTCAAGCCATCCTCCCACCCTAGCCTCCAGAGTAGTTGGAACTACAGGAGTGAGCCACCACACCCAGCCTTAATTTTCATTTCCTTAATGGTCCATGATGCTGAACATCTTTTTATGTGCTCATTTGCCATAAATCCTCTTTGGTGAAATATCAGCTCATGTCTTTGGTGAAATATCTTGACCATTTTCTAATTGGATTGTTGATTAAATTTTGAGAGTTCTTTATATATTTTAGACACAAGGCCTTTGTTGGATATGTGGCTTAGAAATATTTGCTCCAAGGATAGCCTGCCTTTCCACAGAGTCTTTGGTAGAGCAAAAGTCTTTAAATTTTGACAAGTCTCTCTAATGTATATATATGTGTATATATATGTGCGTGCGTGCGTGCGTGTGTGTGTATATATATATATATATATAAACATTTTTTTTCTTAAAGAAGGAGTTTCACTCATATTGCCCAAGCTGGAGTCCAGTGGCACAATCTTGGCTCACTGCAACCTCCGCCTCCCTGGTCCAAGCGATCCTCCTGCCTCAGCCTCCCAAGTAGCTGGCATTACAGGCGTGCGTGACCATACCTGGCTAATTTGTTGTAGTGTTAGTAGAGATGGGGTTTCACCATGTTGGCCAGGCTGGTCTTAAACTCCTGACCTCAGGTGATTTACCCACCTCAGCCTCCCAAAGTGCTGGGATTACAGGTGTGAGCCACCGCACTCGGCCTCTCTACTATATTTTAAATTTACGTATTTAACCTAACCTGTTCTGCTGCTCTTTTTCCATTAGTGCGAAAATTGCATCATGGTCATCTAAATGGAAACATATTTCTTTTCCTGTCATTCTATGTGTCAACAATGCCATAATCTGCTTAGTGGTACCCCAAACATACTTGGAAGTCACCTCTGACTCCTCCAATTCTTTTGGCTTATATCTCTAACCACCAACTCAAAGCTCTGTCTATTCTTGCTAAATATTTCTCAAATTCATCCTATTTTGTTGTTGTACCCTCATTACCATTGTCTTAGTTCAAACCCTTATTATTTCTTGCCAAGATCATTGCACTCAGCTGTGCTCCTGGTCTCCAGTCCTGCCTGACACAAAGCCAATTTCCACATTGCTGCACAGTGATCTATATGAAGTACAGTCCAATCATATTACTCCTCAGCTAAAAAAATCCGTAAACAGCCTACCATCATCTGCAGAGTACAGCTGAGATCTCTGAACACGATGTACACCTTCCTTTACAGTCCCTCCTCAGCCTCATCTCTCCCATCTCCCCATACCACACATCAGCCCTAACCATTCTTATCTACCTGTAGTTCCTCAAATGCATTGAGATTTCTTGATTCTGATACTTTGCTTGGGATGTTTCCCAGGCCTCTGCACTTCAGGCTTCTGTTCTGCATTCAAGATTCAACAAGAGGGCAACTCCTCCACGGAGACTTCCCTGATTGCGCAGTCAGGATTACCTCCTCTTTGCTCACGTCACATGCTGTACATAACTCCATCAAGGCAGGGACTATCTCTGTATTTATTCCTGGGACTTAACAAAATACTTGGCCCATAGCTTACAAACATTACGGAGTAAGTAAATGAATCTAAGAAACTGGATCTCCTCTGTATTGAAACTACCTGGTTTTCCACCTTCACTAGCTTGTAATCTCTTGAGGGCTGGAACTGTCTCTAGTCTCTGTCCATAGCACCTGCAGAATGCCCAGCTCACAGGACAATTTCAGTAAATATTTGCTGGATAAATGAATAAAGCAAGGTGGATATTCTTGCAATTGGTGCGATTTAAGTTAACCTTTTCGCCTTTGCTTATCTGTATAGGTGGACACTGAGCCTGACAGTAAAAAAGTACAGAAAACAACAGATGTTATTGATGCTTTAATACATTCACATGGGCTGAGTGGGCATTTCTGGCTCGGGTATGGTTGTTTCTGCCCTAAGCAGCCACAGGAAGGCAGGAGGCTACTTACGTTGTTCATAATTTAACAAGAACATACTGACCTTTCCACTATTGGGCAGCTACTGAGTGACAAAAAGAGTCTCTTCTCGTCTAGCTTGAAGTCAGGTCCTGTTTTAAGCTACTGTGGATAGCTCAAAAAGAGATGTTAACCTTTTGGGTAATCCTTTCTGAAATAGATGAGGTTCTTTAAGGTATTATTAAAATAACTGATTACTATGAAATCAAATTTATCTGACTCATTTTAGGTTATAAACTTCTTTCAGATGCATGTCAAATTCAACGTGCAGTATGTGAAAATTGGCCAGGGCTGGCTTTAAGGCACCGTTGATGGAGTAGCCCTGATTTCTCCATTTCTTCTTCAAGCTCTCTTGCCTTGCCGCAGAAAAGCCCCATGCCCGCTCCCTGCTCCCCAGCCTCCTCCATACCCCACCTAATCCTAGCATCCAGAATGAAATGAGATTTGTCAGGCATTCATGTAACATATGCATGTCATCACATGTTCCTTCAAAAGCAGTCGTTTGCCTTTAGTAAAGGGACTGTGGAAAATTAAGCAGAAGAGGAAAAGAAAGGCTGTTTGCACTAATGCTGGGTCTCTGGTAATCACCTACCTTACTGCTTATTAACTTCATTCCAGTTCAGCCACTTGGTCCCGTGGTCACACCTTGGACCCTGTCATTTCCAGAAACTACTCCATCTGCAGCCTTAATGTCAGATATCCCGTTTTCTACTGAGACCTCCTGTCCTTCCAGTTTGCTTGCTCAGATAACCCACGGGCATGATCCTTTGATGTTCTTTAGACAGCCAATCAATCCATTGATCCTCATCACCTTCTTGTCACTTTCTTTCTTATTCAGGCAGATTTCAAAGTTCAACACAATCATTCCTTTGCAAATGCTGTCAGCTTTGCTCCCCGTTTTCTGTTTATCATACTCACCTGACAAAACCCCAACCTTGGAATAACCCTCCCATCTGTCTTCCCTGTGCCTCCATTTGAGCAGTTCATTGTTGCTGGACAAAATTGTACAAGTGAATGGACCTGGCTCACTTAAATTGCACAAGAGAATGGACTTAGCTTAATTAATGCCGATTTGAGGCTTAAGTTTATTCATAAGCCTCAAATCGGCATTAATCCTACTTAGTGGTCTTCTTCCTGGTATTATTTTTTTCTTTTTTTACAGGTCCAATGGCCCTTCTTCCATCGTTAGTCTTAGCTGATACCTCATCCTCAGACTTAGAGACCCTTAGCGTCCCTGCTCATCAGAACCTGTAGACTCACAGTTTCACCCACCTTTGCCTTTCCTGCCCTTGCAGCCAAAGCCAGTCCTTCCCCTTGTCCCTGGATCTTATCCACATCACCTTTCATTTCTCCCATTGTCATCAATAGCTGGGAATAATTGTGTTAGCTGCATGACAAAAATAACACCATAATTATTTTCTCCTAATATGGTCATAATTGTTAATTTAGACCTAATAGGATAATTATTTTGTATTGAATATTTTCTGTAAAATTCTCATGCAGACTACTTATAGAAAATTAATCTGTTGCTTAAACTACAGTGCTCTATTTTCTATCATAGGAAATTTTCACTTCTCTGCCTGACTTTTAAGTAGCTCCTAACCTGGACTTGCCTTATTCTAGTTCTATTTTCACTCATTTTGTGTCCCAATCCATTAGTTAGGGTGGTCTCATTTTCTCATGACATACCTTTATTAATATCTTTCCTTCACCCAAAACACTCTGTGTTTTCTCTTCAGCTATCAAGTGGCACAGAGGAACTCTATCTGAGATGTCTCTGACCCCCAAGCCCTTAAACTCAGAGTCTTTTTAAAATTATTATTATTTTAACTTTTTGAGATGTAGTCTCACTCTGTTGCCTAGGCTGGAGTACAGTGGCGTGAGCTCGGCTCACTGCAACCTCCACCTCCCGGGTTCAAGTGATTCTTCTGCCTCAGCTTCCCGAGTAGCTGGGATTACAGGCACCCACCACCACACCCAGCTAATTTTTGTGTTTTTAGTAGAGACAGTCTTTCACCATGTTGGCCAGGTACTCTTGACCTCAGGTAATCCCCCCATCTCAGCCTTTCAAAGTCCTGGGATTACAGGCATGAACCACCGTACCCAGCCCCAGCATTTTAATAAAATTGTTGGAATTTAAATAATACCTATTTTATTTTGTATTTTTAAGAAATACACAGATTGTAAAAATGCCAGAAATTCTTGCTTTTAAAACATAATTCAAATATTTTAAGTTTATATTACAGATAATTTCAAACACACAAGTAGAGACTAATATAATGAACACCCATGTAATTATTACTCAGCTTCAAAATTAACATTTTCCTCCATCTTATTGAATTTATCCCCTTCTATTTTTTTTTTTTTTAAAGAATTTTAGGTCAAATCTCAGATATCATGCTTTTTTATTCTTGAATGCTAAAATATGCAGTTCTAACCAATAAGAACTTTAAAAAAACCTGACCACTATGCTGTCATCATGCCTTATAAAATTAATAATTTCTTAATGTCATCCAATATAGGGTTTCTTAACCTTCGCAATATGAAATTTGGGGCCAGATAATTCTCTGTTATTGGGGGCCGTTCTGTGCATTGTAGAAAGTTTAAGAGCATCCTGGTCTTTACCATCAGATGTTAGCAGCACACCCCTCATCATGACAAACAAAAATGTTTCTAGAGTGTAAGGAAAATCACACCTGGTTGAGAATCACTGATCCAGTACCAGTTTCTATTCAAGTTTGTACCATTGTTTAAAACAAAATTTTAAAATATGTTTTATTTATTTATTGAGATGGAGTCTCGCTGCTGCCCATTCTGGAGTGCAGTGGTGCAATCTTGGCTTACTGTAACTTCTGCCTCCTGGTTCAAGTGATTCTCTTGCCTTAGCCTCCTGAGTAGCTGGGATTACAGGTGTGTGCCACCATGCCTGGTTATTTTTTGTATTTTTAGTAGAGATGGGGTTTCACCATGTAGGCCAGGCTAGTCTCGAACTCCTGACTCAGGTGATCCACCCACCTCGGCCTCCCAAAGTGCTGGCATTACAGGCATGGACCACTGTGCCAAGACTATTTTTATTATACATTGACAAATTACAGTTATGTGTATTTATGGGGTACACAATGGTGCTATGATTTTTGAATACAATGTGGAAAGATTAAATTAAGCTAATTAACATATCCATATCTCAAATATCTAACATTTTGTGATGCAAACATTAGGAACTTACTCTTTTAGCAATATTGACACATGCAGAACTCACTTATTAGCTATATTCACCATGCTGTGCAACTGACCTAAAATAAATCAAACTTATTCTTTCTGCCCAGCTGAGGGTTTGTACTCTTCTATTGTCATCTCTCCATTTTCTCCATCCCCCTAGTTTCTGGTAACCACCGTTCTACTCTCTGCTTCTATGAGTTCAATAGTTTTAGACTCCACGTGTGAGAACATGTGGTATTTGTCTTTCTGTGTTTAGCTTATTTCACTTAGTACAATCTTCTTCAATTCTATCCATGTTGTCACAAATGACAGAATTTCTTCCTTTTTAAAGGTTGAATAATATTTAATTGTGTATATATACCACATTTTCTTTATCTCTTCATTACTTGATGGACACATAGGTCAGTTCCCTATCTTGGCTGTTGTGAATAATGCTCCAATGAACATGGGAGGGCAAACATCTCTTTGACATGCTGATTTTAAGTCTTCCAGGTTAATACCCAGAAGTGGGATGGCTGGATCACATGGTAATTTTATTTTTAGTTTTTTGAGGCCCCTCCATACTGTAAAAAGGGCTCTCACTCTTGCCAGGTGTTGCCAGTCTTCCAGGGCACAGCCCTAACTCTCTCACCCAAACACCCGCTGTCACAGGTGCGTCTGTGGACAAGCCCTTCTGCTGCTGAGCTGCTGAGCATCTTCCATAATGGTTGTACACAATGGTCCTTTTTTTTGAGAGGGAATCTCACTCTGTTGTCCAGGTTGGAGTGCAGTGGCACGATCTCGGCTCACTGCACCCTCCGCCTCTTGGGTTCAAGCAATTCTGCTGCCTCAGCCTCCTGAGTAGCTCGAACTGCAGGTGTGCAACACCATGCCCAGCTAATTTTTGTATTTTTAGTAGAGATGGGGTTTCACTATGTTGGCCAGGCTTTTGTTGAACTCCTGACCTTAAGAGATCCTCCCTCCTCGGTTTCCTAAAGTGCTGGGATTACAGGCATAAGTCACCATGCCTGGCCTACACAGTTGTTTTAATGGTGTCTTTTGTAGGTGAGTTTACTTGCATTGAAATCCAGAAAATAGTGATCATTCTTATCACTACACACTAGGAGAGAGAAGGCAGATAGGAGAATATGGCCAGGAGAAGAGGGATGCAAAAGGTGAGAGCAGCAATGAGGATGGTAAAATCTTGAAGGTAAAAGAGGGACTATCCCTGGTGTAACCAGGAGGGTGGTTAGTTGGGAAACAATATTCTGGTGTTAAAGTGTGTTGACACCTCTTGACACACTTTTGCCAAGCACTCAGCAGCAGAGGGGCTTGTCCACGGATGCACCTGTTACTGTTGGTGTTTGGGTAGAAGAGTTAGGGCTGTGCTCCGGAAGATTGGGAACATCTGGCAGGAGTGAGAGCCCTTTTTACAGACAGCAAACTGTTCTTGGATCCTAACTTGTTGTACAATCTGCTTCTCTCTCCTAGTCTCCAGAAGTAGACTGAGAAAATGTGAAAATACGCTCACATTTGAAAGGGAATCTCAAATTCAAAGCTGAACCCACAGTCCAGAATCATCAAATGTTTAGAAACAATGAATGCCATGAAAGACAGCTGATGACTCAATGAACAGAAGAACTTACACCTAAGGAAAGAAAAAGTAGAAGGAAACTTTGAAAGATGCATAATTAAAACATATAGAAGAGGGCCAGGTCAGGTGGCTCACACCTATGATCCTGCACTTTGGGAGGCTGAGGTGGGTGGATCACCTGAAAGTATTCTCTTGGAAACATCATAAGGGTGCTAATCACCACTATGTGTACTGTGTGTATTGGCCAATGTAATAACACACAGAAATAAATCAGGCAGGTAAATATTTGAAAGGAAGAGCGGGGGAACTATGATTGCATTTGCAGAAGCATGATTGTCTTCCTAGAAGATGCAAGACAATAAAATGGCACACTGATAAACTCTTTACTGCAAAAGTACTTTAATAAATGATTACAACGCAAAATGAAATAGAGTTTCCATATATGGCCATAACCAATGAGACCATCCAGTTCCTGATAGAAAAACAAATAAGAAGTAGCTATGAACCATCCAGTTCCTGATAGAAAAACAAGTAAGAAGTAGCTATGAATAAACCTTCAAGTATTTGTGCCATACTATCTGAAAGCAACAACGACAACAATGACAATACTAAAAAATGTTATTGGAAGACAACAGAAGACCTAAGGAAATAATGAGAAATACCATATTCCTGAATTGGAAAATATAGTCTTTTGAAAATGGTAATTCTTCTCAAATATATTTATACATTCAATGTATTACAGTCAGATTCTATCAAATGTAACAATCATCTAATCTTATTTTAGAAGGTGAACTAAATATATAATAGCATTTTCCTACATCTCTTTTTGGAAATTATCCCAAAGCAAAACCAACCCAAACAAAACATAATAACCCAGAGAAATGGAAACATAAACACTATTTTCAATGAACCTGGGAGACACATCTGTAACTCTGAATCACAGTATAAGAGAACGGCTAACAAATGTATCCAAATGGAAACAGGATGCGGGAAGATGCAAAGACGACTCCTGTGAATGCAGAATTCAAATGAAACTGATAAAACACAGTTCTCTAAAGTAAGGCTACACCTGAGAGGCGAAACCAACAAATCCAATAATGCCAGGATGGGTTTGTCAGTCCCCATGCTTTGCATGAAGAAGAAGGGGGTTGGGGCTGGACAAGAAATCACTGAGACTGACATATTTTCAGTTGGGCTTCCTGTCAGGTAGGCAACATAGAGGAGAGAGCCTACCTTGTGAACAACCCCAAAGCTGCTGATTTTTCTCATCTCCTCAGGAATATTATGAGTAGGCCAGGTGCGGTGGCTCACACCTGTAATCCCAGTGCTTTAGGAGGTTAAGGTGGGTGGATCCCTTGAGCTCAGGAGTTCAAGGCCAGCCTGGGCAACATGGAAAAACTCCGCCTCTACAATATATACAAAAATTAGCCGGGCTTGTTGGCACACGCCTCTAGTCCCAGCTACTTGGGAGGCTGAGGTGGGAGGATAGCTTGAGCCTGGGCGGTCAAAGCTACAGTAAGTCGAGATTGTGCCACTGCACTCCAGCCTGGGCGATGAAGTGAGATCCTGTCTCAAAAACAAACAAACACCCCAGAACAACGACAAAAGAATATTATGAGCAAATTCAAGCCAATACATTTGAAAATTTAGATGGAGAGAAATTATTAGAAAAACCGAACTTACCTAAAATTGTATAAGAAATATAAACTCTGCACAGTTCTATGTCTGTTGAAGGGATTGAATAGGTAATTAAAAACTTGTCACAAATAAGACTCCTTTCTTTAAAGAAAAGCTCTTAAAAAAGAGCAAGATGGGCCAGGAGTAGCTCACGCCTGTAATCCCAGCACTTTGGGAGGCTGAGGTGGGCGGATCACGAGGTCAGGAGTTTGAGACCAGCCTGACCAACCTGGTGAAACCCCATTTCTACTAAAAATACAAAAATTTTGTATTTTTTTCCTTAGGTGTAAGGCATGTATGGTGGCACATGCCTATAATCCCAGCTACTCAGGAGGCTGAGGCAGGAGAATCGCTTGAACCTGGGAGGCAGAGGTTGCAGTGAGCTGAGATTGTGCCACTGCATTCCAGCCTGGGTGACAAAGTGAGATTCTGTCTAAAAAAAAAAAAAAAAAAAAAAAAAAGACAGCAAGATGGAACACATTCACAGGTAAATTCTGTCCCTCATCAAAGGATGAAATAACACTAAATTTGACACAAGCTCTTCCAGAGAAGAGAAAAAAGGGAACAGCTTTACAAGTTTTTGATGCTTATACAACCTTGATCTCCAAATCTGCAAAGAACGTTACAAAAAAAGAAATGTAATGTCTTTCATGAATACTGACGCAAAAAATCCTAAGCAAATTATTAGCAAATTGAATCTAGTGATACTTAGAAGGATGATACATCATGACCAAATGTAATTTATTTAGAAAATGTGAAACTGGGTTAGCATTCAAAAGAGAGTGGAATGATGCTTACCAGAGGCTGGGGAAGGAGGGTGGATGGGAAAAAGGGAGAGGTTGATTGAAAGGTGTAAAGTTTCAGTTAGATAGGAGGAATAAGCTTTTGTCATTTATAGCATGGAATGATGACCATAATAAATAATAATGCATTGTATATTTCAAAATCACTAAAATCGTAGATTCTAAATGTTTTCAGCACCACAAAAGTATGTGGGGTGATGGATTTGTTAATTAGCCTGATTTAATCACGCCACATTGTAAACATATATAAAACATCTCATCGTACCCAGTATATGCAATTATTATTTGTCAATTAAAACAATTTTTAAAAATTGATGTAACTCACCAGATTAACAGAATAAAGAAAAGAAATCATGGCCATTTTGGTAGATATAGAAGAGCATTTGATTTAAATTCAAAATCTATTTATATTTTAAAACAATTTTAAATGGAAAAAATCTTTAATTTGATAAATCTAAAAAGAACAATGCCCCAAACCTGCAAATAAACCAAATATCATATCTGATGAGAAATAGTATAAGACTTCCCTCTGAGACTGGTAATGAGAGAAAGATACCTACTAAAATTGCTTTTATCAGTGTTGTACTAGAAGTGGCAAGATAAAAGAAAAGAAATATTAAAGCTATGAGCATTAGAAGGTAAAACTTAGAACTCTTACTATTCACAGATGATAAGATTGTGTATGTAGAATTTTTTTTAAAAAAAACTACAGAAAAACCATTAGACATAATAAGGGAAATTCAATAGGTCAATTATATTTCTATATACAGTATTTGCAACAAATTTTAAAAGAATCATTAAAGTGTATTGTTTACAATATCATTAAAGCTTCAAATATCTAGCAATAAATTTAATGAACGTTATCTGAGACCCCCTTCCCAGAAATTTATGATACACTCTTAAGAGCTACCAAAGAAAACTCCATACATGAATAAGATTGATGAATAGATTGTTTAAAATCTACAGAGCAACTATCTAGAAGAAATAGAAAAATGTTAAAGAGTAAACCCTCCCAAAGCATTTGGTTTTGCTTCTGCAATAAGAACTCAAATACGCAGCCATTATTGCTCCAACTGGCCCAAGAAGAAGAGAATCTTCCTTCTTGCATTACCAGCTCCTGGCATGAGCGCATCTAAATGAACCAAGCCCAGATCACATGCCTGTACCCTCGCAGCAGTCAAGGCTAGGGGAATATCTAGCATTTTCACCTTCTTTAGAAGAGGTAGCCTTTGTCTACCAAGCCCCATAATGTAGGTATAAACCCAAAAAGAGATGCACAAGGTAGGCACTTGAAGCCATAACATACATATGCTGAAAACATTCGTGTTCTTACTAATAATGATGCCTTGATTACTCAGAGTACTTGCAAGCACAATGAGAAAAAAATGCGCAAAAATCAATTAGGAGATTAAATACTAATATATCACAATTAGTTTCCTAGAAAATTCATGAGAAACAACTAAAATGTTTTCACAAAGTATGAATTTAGTTAGCTGGCTGCCACAAATTAAAAAAAACTTATGTCTTCATGTATGTGGCTCACTAGATGACATAATGGAAGAGAAGGTGGCACTTACACTAGCACGAAATGTGAGGCATCAATAGAAAATTTAAAAATGGCTCTAAAGGATGGAAAAAGAAGACTTAAATAAGTAGAAAGGCACATAATGTTTTTGAACAAGAGATTCAATATCATAAATATGTCACTTCTCCCTAAATTAATCTATACTTTTTTTTTTTCTTTTGAGACAGAGTCTTGCTCTGTCACCCAGGCTGGAATGCAGTGGCATGATTTTGGCTTACTGCAACCTCCACCTCCTGGGTTCAAGCAATTCTCCTGCCTCAGCCTCCTGAGTAGCTGGGATTACAGGCACACACCATCATACCCGGCTAATTTTTGTGTGTTTTGTAGAGACGGGGTGTTACCATTTTGGCCAGGCTGATCTTGAACTCCTGACCTCAAATGATCCACCCACCTCAGCCTCCCAAAGTGCTGGGATGCCAGGTGTGAGCCACCATGCCCAGCCTAATCTATACATTTGACATGATCCCCTCCCTCCAAAATTGCCAGTAGGATTCTTATTGGAACTTGACAATCTAATCCTAACTAACATATGGAAACACAAACAGGCAAGAATAACTAGCAAAATTTTTTTTAAAAAGAGTAATGGGAGGTTATTTGTCTTAGGCCTTAAAATATAAAATCATCAAAAGGGTAAGATATGGTATTTACATACTTACAGTAACTTGAAATATGAAAAAGATGACATTTCACATCATTGGGGAGTGATATATTTGCTCTTTTGATTGGCAGAAACTAAAGATTACTAATATCCAATGGTGGAAAAGATGCAGAGAAATGCCTAAGTGTGTAAAAGGGCATGATCTTTGTGGAGGCATTTTCTTAGCCTCCGTTTTAGGAATATGTTTATGCCTTAACCCAACAACTCCATTTTTAGGTATTCATGCTAAAGAAACAGTTGCACCTGTGCACAAAAGGGCCTTGGAGAATTGTTTTAGTTGGAGGAAAATTATATTATAATCTAAGCATTCTTATCAATAAAGGATTATATATCTATATTGTGGAATACATTGCAACAGGTAAAATAAATATGGTTTAAAAATAAGAAAGATCATATGAGTAAAATGTGGCATTTCAAGGACATATTTTAAAGATGAAAAAAGAATTATAGCATAATACACATAGTGTGATTCCACTGATGTCAAAAGGGTCTGGCTTACACACATATGAGTTGGATTGTATTGTTATCTCAAGTTTATCAGTTTACCAATGAGGAAACTGAAGCACAGAAAGGAAAAATGAGTGCTTGGAAGACTATCTGGGGAAAGAGCATTTCAGGCAGTGAGAACAACCAGTGTCGATGCCCTGGAGTAGAAGCAAACTATGCTGATTTGAGGAAAAGTAAGGAGATCACTATGGCTGGAGTAAGATAAGTGAAGGTGGTTAGTGAGAGATCGGAACAGAGAAGTGGCCAGATCCTGTCTTCGCCTTTTGTTTGAGAGAAGTGGGAGCCACTGGAAAGTTTTGAGCATGAAGGTGGCATTATTTGACTTCCTATTTAAAATAATTTGCTGCCATGTTGAAAATTGGTTGTAGAGAGGTAAGGGTGGAAGTAGGAAGACTAGTTAGAAGGCTACTGTGATAATCCCAAGGACAGATGACAGTGGCTTGGACCAGCACCAGTAGAAGTGTTGAGAAGCAGTCAGATTCTGGATATATTTTGAGGATAGAGTCAACAGAAATTTAGAATAAATTGAATGAGTAAGAGAAAGAGAGAAGACACAAGATTTTTGGTCTGAGCAGCTAGATGGAGGAGATTTTCATTCATTGAGATGAGGAAGGTCAGGACTTTGGTTTTTGACATGTTCAGTTTCAGATTTCTATGAGACATTCAAGTGGATGTGTGAAGCAGGTGAGTGGACATAAGAGTCTGGAGTTCCAGGGAGAGGTCTAGGGTGAAGATGTAAACTTGGGAATCCTTGAGGTATAGATGTTACTCAAAGTTGTGAATACTGGGTGAGGTCAACAAGGGAGTGAGTATTGACAGACAGGGCAACAGGTGCAAGACTGAGTCCTGTGTCTCTAAGAGGGAGAAAAAGAGGACTCAGCAGAGGAGATTGAGAAGCAACCAGGAGGTGGGAGGGAACCAGCGGTGTGTGGTAACCTGGAAGTCAAATGAAAAACGTACGTCAAGGAGAAGGGAGTGTTCAATGGCGTCAAATCCTGTCTTTGGGTCAATAAGATGAGGATTGAGAATCAAGCTTAGA
The DNA here is from genome assembly GCF_001698545.2 of Rhinopithecus bieti. NCBI lineage: Eukaryota > Metazoa > Chordata > Mammalia > Primates > Cercopithecidae > Rhinopithecus > Rhinopithecus bieti. The sequence goes on along the minus strand of NW_016810765.1, from coordinate 2,237,237 downwards.
TTTAGCAGTGCTGTGGGCATTGTTGACCTTGAGAAGAGCAATGTTGGTGGTGATGTGGGAGGAAGCCTCACTGGAGAGAGAATGGGAGGAGAGGAATGAGAGATAACAAATATAGCCTGTTTTTCTGGGCAATATTTCGTTTTGAAGGAAAGCAGATATATGAGGCAGTTTCTGGAAGTGGGAGGAGTAGAATTGTTTAGTTGTTGATGACAATGTGGTTGTTATTGTGTTGTGATTTTTAGAGACTGACTAAACAATAGCCTGTCTGTATGCTGAAGAGAATGACCCAGTAGCAACGGGAAAATTGGTAATGTAGGAGAGAACAAAGAAATGCCATTCCTGATAGCCTTGAGAATACATGTGTATACAAGGCAAGCTGGTGTTAACTAGAAAAGTGTACTGTCGTCCATCTAAAGTAATGATGAGGAAGGCAGAGTATATGTATGGATGCTAGTAAGTGTATGCATTTGTGATGGGTGGAAATTCTCTGCTGATTGCTGCAATATTCTTAGGGGATTTGGAAGCACCATCTTGAGCTGTGAGCAGAAGTATCCAGGAGGTATTAGAGGTTTGAGGCTAAAGGAAAATGGTGAATTAGAATGAGAGGGTGAAGAGACTAGGGAAATAAAATACGGCTTGTGATAAAGTCAGACAATAAGCATCTATTATAGAGAGCAGGCTTGAACCAAAATAGAGTTTCCCTTTTTCCAGACAAACAAAACCTATGGATCCTTGAGTCCCTTTCTTTTGTTTTTATGAAAACAACCACTAAAAAACAAACTGCAGTTCTAAGTTGGAAGACGGGACCACTTAGAGAAGATGATCCAAGGCACTTTACATTTTCTGTCCTAGTGCTTGGGAAGCACAAAGCGTTGCACACAACATCACTCCTCAGACAGGACTGTCCAGAGATCTTAGAGGAAGAACATTTATGGCTTGTTGACCAATCTTGAGCCACACCCCTGTGATCACAAAGTCACTGCTGCGCATGGGTAATGACAGAATATTCCCCATCATTCAAACTAACGTTGCAGGAAGGAGTCATGGGCAGGGAACGATGGGATGAAGTGCTGTTGCTATACACTCTGTTCCTGCCTGAAGCAGTGTGATGAACTGAATTACTTTAAGTAATTAAATAAGAGTGAGATGTTTCCAGAGCTATCCAGACACAGCCAGTCCCTCAAGGTCTTTGGTAGCTTAATGTCCAGCTTCATGATCTCTGTGACCTGATTTTCTCCAACAATCTTATTAGCATATCCTTGATAATAAACAATGACTAAGAACAATAATTTATTTTGGCTTGTTCAAGATTTGAGTAGAGGTGTGGTGAGAAGCTAAAACTGGAAGTACTTTGAGAGTGGTTAGGAGTTTTCAACAAACTGAAGTTAAGTCAACGATTTCAAAGAAAGCTCAATTCCCTTGGATAGCACAGTTAACACCACTTTTACACCAGTAAATAGTCAGGCAAGTTTGTCATATAAGTAGTCACTGTTTGAATGTTCTCAACTATTCTAATTTTGTTCTTGTTAACTGACAGCTTCTTTGTTTCCCCTGCCACCTAACTTACTGATTTGATCTCTTTTCCTTTTTTAGGGAGTTACGTTATTTTGGGTCTTTTGGGAAGCAAATGTCTTGATGGTGTTATACATGCAGGAGATTTATGGGGAGAAATGCTTGTCAGAGAAAAAATATGAAGGAGCTGAAGTTGCTTGGAAGGGCTGTCAGACCGGAATGTCAGACTGACTGCTGTGTAGGAGAGAGAAAAGGAAAAATCTTAAGACCATAGCATAGTTCTAAGAAAGTTTTGGTAAGGCTGATGTGGAGTCTAGAAGCCCAGATGGCTCATCAGAGGAATCCCACCTCTCCCGGGATTTTAGTGTTCCTGCCATGCTCAATGACTGGTGAGGAGCAGCCAGCGGGGAAAGTGGCCTTGGTTCTAATACAGTGATGAACTTCAGAGTGAGCAGTAGCTGGGGCTGTCAGTTAATTACACTGCTGTATTCATCTGTGTGGTCTTCTGATATGGTTTAGCTGTGTCCCCACCCAAATCTCATCTTGAATTGTAGTTTCTATAATCCCCACCTGTTGTGGGAGGGACCTGGTGGGTGGTAATTGAATCATGGGAGTTGTTACCCTGATGTTGTTCTCGTGATAGGTGAGTGAGTTCTCCTGAGATTTGATGGTTTTTATAAGGGGCTTTTCTCCCTTTTGATCAGCACTTCTCCTTGCTGCCACCACATAAAGATAGACATGTTTGCTTCCCCTTCAGCCATGAGTGTAAGTTTCCTGAGGCCTCCCTAGCCATGCTGAACTGTGTGTCAATTAAACCTCTATCCTTTATAAATTACCCAGTCTCGGGTATGTCTTTATTAGCAGTGTGAGAATGGACTAATACAGCTCCCATAACAAGATACCACAGACTGAATAGTCTTTTAAACAACAGAAATTTATTTCTCATAGTTCTGGAGGCTGGGAAGTCCAGAATCAAAGTACTAGCAAAGTAGGTTTCATTCTGAGGCCTCTCTCTTGGCTTTTAGATGGCTGCCATCTCTCTGTGTGCTCACCTGACTTCTTTATGCGTAGGTGAAGAGAGAGCTCCCTGGCGTCTCTTCTTATAAGGACACAAATTCTATTAGATCAGGGCCCATCCTTATGACTTCATTTACTCTTAATTATATTCTTAGAGACCCCATATCCAAATACAATCATACTGGAGTTAGGGTTTCAACATGTGAATTTTGGGGGCCACAAGCATTCAGTTTATAACTAACCATAGACAGAGATTTGAGACATTCATCTTTAAAAAATGCTTTGTTGCAGTATATAGCACAAAAAATTATATAGATTTTATGTTTATAGCTCTTTAATTTCCTAATTCTGAGAACTTTATTCAAGTATAATTTATATACAGTAGAATGCACAAATTTTAGGTGACAGATCAAGGTTTTTAACAGTGTATATGCCTATGTAGCCATTACCATGTCAAGATGTAGAATATGCCCATCACTACAGAATATGTCCATCACTACAGAAAGTCTCTGATTTTACTGGGGCACTAGGTGGGTTTCCTTGACTATAGTGAGTGCTACAGAGAAAAGCAGAGAAGAAAAGGTGACAGGGAGTTCGGGCATGGCATTGGGGTGTGTGAGGTTGTCAATTTTAAGGAGAGTAGTCAGTTGAGGCCTCTCTAATAGGGTGCTTTTACCACCTGAAGGGGATCTTGTAACAATTACAGTTACATGTAGCAGTGCTGGTATACTGATTAAAGCTGATTTTCAGTCATAATGAATTTGGAAAACTGCACATTTCCTCCGTTTGACACTGATGAGTATGTGAAATTCCCAAGCAACTTATAGTAAACAATCTTATGCTTTTTTTTTTTTTTTTAACATTGTCATGAGACAACTAAAGCTTCCTAAAGAAGGGATAACAGTGCTTACGGGAAACTGTGCTGGCTTCTACGTTAATATTTAATGGATGGAAAAGTGCATTTGTAGGCTCTATTGAGCTTCTGAGAAACAGATTCATTTATTCATTCAAACTTTCATTTCATGTATTTATTCAGTAAAAATTTGTTGAGCACCTTCTACGTCCTGTGTTTTGAACTAGGCACTGAGAGAGACAAAAATGAATAGAAAACTCTAGGATCACACAGTCAAGAGTGAGGAGGCAAAACTGCAAATGAATTGTTTCTCTTGTGACTGGAACAACTAAAAAATGGTGGTCATCTAAAGGAGACATGAAGAAGGAGGCAGCTGAGCAGGGTACAGGCATTAACTGAGAAGAACTAATTAAGTTAACATTCAGTAGCAAATATTTGCTAAAATGGTCTAGCCACTTGACTTAGTACCAGGCCTATAGAAGTAAACACAGTATTTCAACAAAAAGGAAAAAAAAAGAGTCAACCCTTTTCTTTAAAATTTTGTTTTAGAGATGGGGTCTCACTATGTCATCCAGGCCAGTCTTGAACTCGTGGGCTCAAGCAACTCTCTCACTTTGGCCTCCCAAAGTGCTGGAATTACAGGCACAAGACACCATGCCCAGCGTGTCAGCCCTTTTGCTGATGGTATTAATTGACAAATTCCTAGGAAATGGGTAAATTAGAGTCAGCTCTAGCCTAGAATAAGTATCTATGAGATTTAAGATGAAAGGGCCTGGGTGGGATGTGGTGCTGAGGACTTCTGAGCTCTACACAAGGAGGAGCCTCATTCTCAGAGGAATGCCAGTGTCTCAGGTTCTGCCAGGACTGTGAGGTACACATGTGCAGACACCAGTGAGCTGCTGGGGCACAGGTAGGAGTGGAAGGAAGATTGTCGGAAGCACAGTCCACCCTGAAGATTCAGAGGAGCTAAACAAGAGTGAAAGATACTAACTATGAAGTTTGGGGGTCCAGTAATAAGCTGTAATCATAGCAAGGCCCCTCAGTGGGGAGCCGAGCAAGGAATTTATGTGGAAATCAAACCCATCAGGCTCCCCACCCACATGGGGTGGAGGAGGAGGGAGGGGACTGGCAAGTGGCATGGCAGTCCTTTCCTCTCCCAGGGGTTGATTCAAGGCCTGTGTATAATTAGACCTGGAGAGACTGATTTTTCTCATGGGAAGGTTGCCCTTCACATCCTATCAGACTAGGCTGCTTTAGGTGCCGGGTGAAGTCAGCTGGGCTAGGAGCGGGATCCACCTGGGCAGGCAAGCTCAGCAGGAGCTAACCATCACTGTGAAATGTGAGGAGCACTTGAATGGAGGCATGCACAGTCTTCCTGGGGCTCAATGAAGGAAAAAATCATTCCCTATGGGAACTGCCCAAGGACTCACAAGAAACACACTTTTCCCTCTTATGGATTATTTTCTTTACAAATGCTTCACAAATATTTTTAATAAAGGTTAAAAAAATCAAATACTACCAAAGGCATTATAACCCCCAATAGCAGTTCCCTGGACCAGTCACACTGTCACCTCTACTATCTTCCCTGGAGGCAAGCAGGGAACTATCTGAGCTACTTCCTTTTATATTGATCTATGCGCTTCTTAAGACTGTGCTTATAATGATAGTTCTTGATGTATTATCATCTTGAATTGATCTTGTCAAGATCATTCATGTTGTCATATATTTATGCAGCTCATCACTTCTAATTGCTGCCTAGAATTCTAACACATTTCATTTATCCATTCTTCCTAATGATATACATTTAGGTTGCTCCCAACTCTCTACTATAAATGACACAGTGACGAACTTTGTGCATGTTCCCTCAATAACCTCTGTGAGACTGTCTCTGAGAATATATGCCATGTGTTAGCAATCTGTAAATTTACTTTCAAAACATATTGCCAGATATATGTCTAGAATGATTGCACAAATCCACGCTCCTACCAGGAGTTCCAAAAAGCCCTTATAACTTCCAACATTTATATTATCCAGGCTTCAAATTTTTTAACAGTCTGATAGGATAGAGTGATTTCTCTTTGTTGTTTTATCTTTCTTTTTTCTTTTTCTATTTTTTTTTTTTTTTTTCGAGACAGAGTCTGGCTCTGTTGCCCAGACTGGAGTACAGTGGCACAATGTTGGCTCATTGCAACCTCTGCCTCCTAAGTTCAAGCTATTTTCCTGTCTCAGCCTCCCAAGTAGCTGGGATTATAGGCACCCACCACCACACCTGGCTAATTTTTGTATTTTTAGTAGAGACAGGGTCTCACCATGTTGGCCAGGCTGGTCTCAAACTCCTGAGCTCAGGTGATCTGCCTGCCTCAGCCTCCCAAAGTGCTGAGATTACAGACCTGAGCCATCTTATCTTTCTTTCTTCTATTTTTTTTTTTTTTTTTTTTTAAGAGACAGAGTCTCACTCTCTCACTGAGGCTGGAGTGCAGTGACACAATCATAGCTCACTGTAACCCTGCATTCCTTGGCTCAAGTGATCTTCCTGCATCAGCCTCCCGAGTAGCTGGGACAACAGACACATGCCACCACACCCAGCTAATTACAAAAATATTTTTTGTAGAGGCGGAGTCTTGCCATGTTGCCTAGGCTGGTCTTGAACTTCTGGCCTCAAGCAATCCTCCCACCTCAGCCCACCAAACTGCTGGGATTATAGGTGTGAGCCACCATGCCTGGCTATTTTGCATTTGATTAATCACAAATGGGTTTGATTATTTCTTCTTACATTTCTTAACTTTTTTGTGCTTAATTTTATGTAGCTTGCTTGTTATATTTTTTACCCCATTGTGTTTCTTGCCTTTTTTGGATTTATAGGAGTTACTTGTTTTCTATGTATGTCTCTTTTTGGTTTTAGATATTGAAAACATCTCTCAATCCATCAGTTTGTTTGTTTTGTTTTGTTTTGAGTCAAAATCTTGCATTTCCCAGACTATATAGTGCAGTGGTGTGATAATAGCTCACTGCAACCTTGAACTCCTGGGTTTAAGCATCCTCCTGCCTCAGCCTCCCAATTAGCTAGGAAGACAGGTACATGCCACCATGCTTGGCTAGTTTTTAAGTTTTTATAGAGGCGAGACCTTGCTATGTTGCCCAGGATGGTCTTGAACTCCTGGCCTCAAGCAATCCTCCTGCCTCGGCCTCTCAAAGTGCTGGGATTACAGGTGTGAGGCACTGAGCCTGACCCCCATCAGTGTTTTTGAACTTTGCTCATAGTGTTCTTCAGGGAAATGAAGTTCTTAATTTTGAAGTAATCAAATTAATCGTTTTTTTGTGTGTGTGTGTGACGGAGTCTTGCTCTGTCGCCCAGGCTAGAGTGCAGTGGCCGATCTCAGCTCACTGCAAGCTCCGCCTCCCGGGTTTACGCCATTCTCCTGCCTCAGCCTCCGGAGCAGCTGGGACTACAGGCGCCCGCCACCTTGCCTGGCTAGTTTTTCTTATTTTTTTAGTAGAGACAGGGTTTCACCATGTTAGCCAGGATGGTCTCGATCTCCTGACCTTGTGATCCGCCCATCTCGGCCTCCCAAAGTGCTGGGATTACAGGCTTGAGCCACCGCGCACGGCCCAAATTAATCATTTTAATTGCAGTTATGTTTGCATAACTCTGTGAATATACTATAAACCATTGAATCATACACTTTAAATGAATGAATATGTGGCATATAAATTATATCTCACTAAAGCTATTATTCTTATTTTTAAAGATATTGGCCAGATTGCCCTCCAAAACTAAAAGGCCATACCTTGGCCAAAGTCCTGGCCAATCCTAATAGATCAGAAAAAAATGAATGTATGAATTAGGAAAAAGGAATAAAACTCTTATAATTTATAGGTAATATCAAAAAATCTAAAATAAACAGCAAACTATTACAGTTTCTGGATCTAAGATCAACTTACAAAAACTGTGTAACAGTGATCAACTAGAAAATATAATAAAAAATTCGGGCCAGGTGCGGTAGCTCACGCCTGTAATCCCAGCACTTTGGGAGGCCAAGGCAGGCGGATCATGAGGTCAGGAGTTAGAGACCAGCCTGGCCAACATGGTGAAACTCCGCCTTTACTAAAAATTACAAAAATTAACCGGGTATGGTGGCGTGCGCCTGTAGTCCCAGCTCCTCAGGAGGCTGAGGGAGGCGAATCGCTTGAACTGGGGAGGCAGAGGTTCCTGGGAGCTGAGATTGTGCCACTGTACTCCAGCCTGGGTGACAGAGTGAGACTTTGTCTCAGAAAAAAAAAAAAAAAAATTCATAGTAGCAACAAAATTAGTAAAATATCTAAGAATTGATAAATATTTATAATACCTCTGTGAGGAAAAAGGTAAAACTTTACTAAAAGACATAGAACAAATCTGAATAAATGGAGTTTTCCATGCTCTTGGTTGTGATGACTTCATATTATGAAGCTGTGATTACTCCCCAAATTAATACACGAATGTAATGAACTTCCAGTCAAATTTCCAGGTGGATTTTTCTTAAAATAAATTTTTTTCTTAAAGTGTATATTTTTGTCTTGTAGCCAGTCTTAAGAAAGATATCTTTAACATTCCCTATTATTTAACATGCATTTTTGGTCTGTAACTCTTCCGAGTTAAGGACGTTTCCTGTTTGCCAAAATGTTTTAAAATATTAAATTTACATTTATGTTTTAAAAATATACTTTCAGCTGGGCACAGTGGCTTATGCCTGTAATCCCACCACTTTGGGAGGCCAAGGCAGGCGGATTGCTTGAGTCCAGGAGTTCCAGACAAGCCTGAGCAACATGGCGAAACCAGTCTCTACAAAAAATACAAAGATTAGCCAGGTGTGGTGGTGCACACATGTAGTTCCAGCTGCTTGGGAGGCTGAGGTGGGAGCGTCACTTGAGCCCAGAAGGTCGAGGCTGCAGTGAGCCCTGACCTGATCATGCCACTGCACTTCAGCCTGGGCTGGAACGAGACCCTGTCTTAAAGAAAAAAAAAAAAAAAAAAAGATTATACCTTCTTTCAAAAATAATCTTTTGTATTTTAAATTGTTTTGGAAGTCATTCATGGAGGTGAGTGATGGAGTCACCTGACGGAGCCAGGTAAATTTCATTGTCAGAGAAGTGCGGTTTGAGGGCAGCTTCAGCCCAGCATGTCTTTTCTTAACTTGCAGAGGTGAGTCCCAAGCAACAACAGAGCTTTAATTTTGCTCAGTCTCTGTTTATGTAGATTATCCTCCTTGTATTAATTTTGGGTTTTGTTTTTGAATTTTTGGTTTGTTTGCAGATGAAAAGTTATTCCCCATTGGCGGCAGCAGTGATTGGGAATTTGGTTTCATGCTCTGACCGTCCGGTGACCTGTATAGATGGATAAACAGATTACAGAGATCTGTTTTCCACTGGGTGACAGATAGGAGATAATGTGGATTGCTAGTGATTTGTTTTTATGTCATTATGGCTATTTTGAACTCAAATCAAGTGAAAATTTTGTAGTCATCAAAGAGGAGTTTAGCTCACTGAGATACAGTGAAGGCCAATTACATCCCTGCCAAACAAAAATAATTTCCGGGAAAACTACCTTGATTCTTCATTCTCAGTGCACATGTGTTAAGTATGTGACTCAGCCCAGCCAAAAGAAGTATATTCCATCCCTGTGACTGTTTTAGTGAGGGGGCATGTGGCCCACCTGGAGCCAGCCAGAAACAATAAGATGTTTGCAGGGACTCTTGTGAAAGAGGCAGTGCATTTTCAGCTGCATTTGCGTCTAAGAGAATCTCACTTTCAGCTTGCTAGCAGATATGTTGCCACTCTTGAAGCCTGCTGATGAAGAAATACAACAGAATAGAGCCAAGTCAGAGTGAAACTGAACCCCAAGAACATCATTTGAGCCTCTTCAACAACCTTGAGTCCCGAATGCAGCCCTCATCCCAGATTTGTCATTCACAGGGTCAATACTTATTTTCACTTTTGTTGTTTAAAGCAGTTGAATTGGGCCAGGCCTGGGGGCTCACGCCTGTAATCTCAGCACTTTGGGAGGCTAGGGTGGGTGGATCACGAGGTCAAGAGATCAAGACCATCTTGGCCAACATGGCAAAACCCTGTCTCTACTAAGAATACAAAAATTAGCCAGGCATGGCGGCGCACACCTGTAGTCCCAGCTACTCGGGAGGCTGAGGCAGGAGAATCGCTTGAACCCGAGAGGTGGAGGTTGCAGTGAGCTGAGATTATGCTACTGCACTCCAGCCTGGTAACAGAGTGAGACTTCGTAAAACAAAACAAAACAAAACAAAAAAAACCAAACAGTTTAATTTTGTTTTTTGTTTTTGTTTTTGATTTTTTTTTCACTTGCATTCAAATAATAAAAAAGGTCTTCTCCATTGCTGGCTCCTTCTATGCTGGCCGGCTAAATATATGTTTACCTCTCTGTGACTCCATTTCCTCTTCTGTTTAAAAAAGATAAATGGCACTTACTATCTCAAAGAATTATAAATATTAAATAATGTAATAATTAGAAAAGCATAAATTTGACAATGCTGAGGTGAGAGAGGCAGCATATAAATTTTCAAAATTGAATTCTATCAGTCTCTAAAACTATTTACTAGGATGAGAATACACCTCATACCAGGCACTATTGTAGTAGTAAAGTTTCTTTAGCAAAATATATGCCCCAGTAAAATACTTGGGAAGGATCTTCTGGTCTTTGGTCCATTATTGTTGCTACTGGGAGCTCATAGTGGAAGCCATTTGGTCCCCTGAAAGTCTCTGTACTGAATGTGGGCACCAGCATCTTTTACATAGCCCTCAAAACTATGATGATTATTGTTTTGTCCTCCAGCAACTACTCCAGCATACCCATCAGAGTCCTGCTGTGTCCTTAGGCACTTCCATGCAGGACACTGATGCTTTTTAAGCCTGTCTCCTCCACATTCCTTTTTTCAAGTCCCTGGAGCCCCCGATAACCTTGGGCAACTTCTCCTCTTTCAACCCACACCAATTTCAGCCCCTATCTCCTTTGTTTCAGCATCACTTAGCTAAATTCTCCTCCCATATGAGAGCCTGGATAGGGATGTATAACAGGCATCTAGCCACTTACGCATTTTCATTGTCCTGACATTAGGCGTGGAGTGTAGGGCATGGCATTCTATAACTCCAGAAATTCCTATTCCTGTTGAGTTAAAAGACACCAGCACCTCCTGAAGCAAACTTTGTACAGGGTGTGTGATGGTCTCTCAGTTCCTGCCATACTGTGAGCTCTGATTATGAACATCAGGCATTTGAAAATGTTTCTAGTCAATATGTTCTTGTCTCCCCCACCATTATTTAGTCCATGAGCTTTTCTGTTTTTTTGGGCTCTCCTGTTTTCCCATATGGGCAAGATTGGGCAAGGAGAGGAGAAACAGTGTTGGAAGCAGAGCAACACTGGGTGGTCTGTTTTGGACACTTCTCCCTCTTCATTTGGGACAGGTATCATACCAGGGCCCATGAGTATGAAAATCCAGTTTGACTGCTTCACTTCCTATGTGTTTATGGAGATATGCAAAGACGTGAGTTCCAGGAATGCTTTCTGTGTGACCCAAGGCCAGTCCCTGAGCTCATTCAAGCTACAAACTCCCCTTTTGTAATAAGTCATTGAGCCTCAGATACATGAAAAAGATCACTGGCAGGGCATCTCATCTCCTTTCTCTAAGCCTTTTTTACCTAATGGGTGACTGAGTCTCTCCGAGCTTCAGGTTGGTGTAATCAAATACAATGTTGGATGTGCAGTATTATTAAATAGATTATTAAAAGCAGAAATGAATTTTCCAGGGCTTTAGGTTTGCCCTCTAAGCTTACCTCACTGTATAGGAGCCAAAGTTTGCTTTTCTGGGACTGTGATCAAGAGCCTAGAATGGAGCCAGATGAGCCACAGTCCCCTTAACTTCTCCACCCCTCTAGGTGTAGAGAGCAGCATTTGTACATCAGATGGCTTCAGTGGCTTCTTTCATTACACATTCATGTGGATTCCACCTTTGCCTTGTTCATTAGTGGCATCAGCCCCTTTATAATCTTCTTTGTGAGTGGGCAGCTCACCTAGCCCTTCAACAGCTTTATTCCAGATGACATGGATATGGATAAGAATGAGGAACTATTGGTGCCTTTGGCCATGCTTCCTCAGTGAGCTAAGTGGAGATTCACAGCAAGTACCAGGACCTCTGTTTTCTTGGCGGAAGGGTCAGGACTGACCTGTGGTTCACATGGTGCAGGTGTCTCTGGAGGAAATCTATCATGGCTCCTCCAAGTGCATGAAGATCATAAAGTGGTGACCCAACCCTGATGGGAAAACTGTTGGGATTGAGAGGATATTGTCATCCCGCATGGCTTCCCTTAGCAGGGCATTGCATTGTCTGATAACACCTATGCAGATATCACTTTGGGTTCAAAGGTAAACCCATTCACACTTCTGTTGGAATGGCACCCAAGTGTTCCATGTTAACCTGATCAGGCAAAAAGTCCTGGAGCTTGGATTGGGTTGTGTGTGTTTGGGAGCCATGATTAAATATGATGGGAACATTCCTGTTCCTTTCCATCTGCCTTATTCTTTCTCCTTTTCATCCCTTTTCCTTTTTTTCCCACTCAAGCACCTATCAAGCTTTCTCTCACTCTGTCCCATTTTTCTCCAGGTCTGTGTGGCTGCACCATGAGCACTTCCACCATGGAAGGGCAGGTGATCCCTTTGTCTTGCATGAAATCATCAAGAAGGTACTATGGAATGACTCTGTGAGGAGCATTCCCCTGAGAAGATTCCCACCTGGTAGGGAAACCTCATAGCCCAGTTCAAAATTTGCTCCCAGACAAATGAATGCTACAAACATCATGTGAGAACATAGCAAGAAGGTGGCCATCTGTAAGCTAGAAAGAGAGCCCTCAACAGGAAGCGACCATGCTGGCACTCTGATCTCAAACTTCCAGGCTTCAGAGCTGTGAGAAAATACATTCCTGTTGTTTAAGCTACCCAGTCTATGGCCTTTTTGTGGTTCCCTGAGCAGAATAAGACAAGACAATTTTTATATTCTTGGCTTTGAATCCAGTTCTCACCTTGAAGCTGGAGAGTGATCAGAGTGCCACTTGGAGATCTATAAATATGTCTTGTTCAAGCTTGAAAATGGAATGTCCTCCTTTTCCTCTTAGTTCTGGTAAGACCTTTACCCTACCTCCATTCCCACACTCCAGAATCCTCCTGTTGGGGAAGCAAAAGATAAGAAAGGGGACTCTTCACCCTCCCCACCTCACATAGGTCTAGTGCCCAGCAGGAGGTAGTTGAGGTTCCTACACATACATTCACCCACCTGCACCACCCACTGAGAATTTTGCAGGATTACTGGGGTTGATATAGAAAGGAAGGTAGGTCACTGATGAATACCTTCATTTGGGGGAAGGGGATGAACAAGGCCCAGAGCTGCTTCCCTTGCAGCTCTACATCAATACACCCACAGTGCTGGAACTTCATATTCCCACTGTTCTAGAGTATGCACAAAGGTAGAGAAAGGGCAGGGTGGACTACTGTCCTTTTACATTAATACTAAGTCAGGAGGTGGGGAGCAGTCCCCAAATCCCCAGACTTCATCGATAAAGAATCAGGATCTTGGGGAACGACACCTACCATTCTCCAATAGGAGATTCAGGTCAGAGACTGCTCCCCAGCTTCTGAACTCAGACTCAAGTACTCCCAAACTTCCAGTGTCTGCAGTTGTGATATGTGACGCTACTTGGCTCTTACCCTTCCTGAAAGCTTAATGGGGGCATTTGGCCCTGTGAAGGCCTCCACAGTTGCATAAAGAGTGAGATGTGAGAATGGGGGCAGGGATGGCTGAGGTAGTTTCTGCATTACTGGATTTTTTCATTTTGAAAAGTTCCTGGATATTTGTATAGAAGGTTTTCTTTTTCCCCATTGACAACTTTATGAAATTATTATATATTTCAAAAAATAGGTCACCTTAGCAGATTGAAGTAAAGGATCCTGGAAGGTGGTGGGAACATATAGCCCCTCTCACTTCCCTCCGTCTGCCTGGCCACAGCAAGCACTCAGCTAAGCTGGTTCCTTCCTTCCCACAGCCCAAGTTCCTGGGATATGTCAATCTGCAACCCACATTATCACACAGAGAACCCCGCTTTCCTATTTGAAGAGACAGTGGTATTTAGAAAGGTAAATGTCATTGATTACAAAAGATGGAGGTCACCTTCTTCGGAGGTTGTGTTTGTGTGAGAATTAAAGTTGCTGAAACTAGATGGAAATATTTATTTGAGCAAAAGTTTCTTCAGTGGAGGGACTGGAAGAGGTCTTTCTGGTGGACAATGAAACGTACAGCCCGAAAGATGAAGACGAGGTCCTGAGCTTCCTGCCACCCCTGGTGTGTCCTGGTGGCTCCTGGATGGGAACACAGGCTTCCTGGTGGCTTCTGGGCAGGTGGGCATCTCAGCACAGTTGTTGATCTTGGGATTTCAGGATTTTCCTGGCATGTCTGTCTCTTTCTTTTATCTTCCTATTTTTATCTAAAAAATTCACCACTTGATGTTTAAAACAAACTACATACATTAGTAAAAAAAAATAAATAAAATTAATGTAAAACATAAACAAACAAACAAAACCCCCACAAGCATTTATCATAGGTTTTATTGTAAAAATCATCAAGTAAACCTAAATAGGGGTTTGTTTATTTATTTTAGAGTCAGGGTCTTGCTATGTTGACCAGACTGTTCTCTAACTTCTGGGCTCAAACTATCCTCCCACCTCCACCTCCGAGAGTGTTGGGATTATGGATATCAGCTACTGCACCCAGCCTATAATCCAGTTCTAAAAATGGATTTTGCCAGGCACAGTGGCTCATGTCTTGTAATCCCAGCACTTTGCGAGGCCGAGGTGGGTGGATCACCTGAGGTCAGGAGTTTGAGACCAGCCTGGCCAATATGGTGAAACCCTGTCTCTACTAAAAATACAAAAATTAGCCAGGTGTGGTTGTGGGCACCTGTAATCCTAGCTACTTGGGAGACTGAGGCAGGAGAATTGCTTGAACCTGGGAGGCAGAGGTTGCAGTGAGCCAAGATGGTGCTACTGTACTCCAGCCTGGGTGACAGAGTGAGACTCTGCCTCCAAAAAAAAAAAGGATTTTATGATTTTGTGAGATTTCCTATTTCCGTGAGCTTAACAAGACTAGATATGTTGAAATGCCCTCCCACTACAAAATACCCAAATAATGTATAAGTTAGAGTAAACGCACTTTGAATTTTGTTGCTAAGCTCAAAAGAGAATAAGGAAAGTCCTAAATTTTTTAAAAGACAAAAACAAATAAAATAGAAATGAAACTAGTAGGGTAAGCCTGCACAATTACTTGTTCCATACTTGACCTGGGGGTAGAGGTGGGGCTAGCAACTTGTGGTATTCCAGCATCTTTTCAGGGACAGAAGTTCTTTTAGTTTTTGTTTTATCTCATTTAACTTGATGTGTGTCTATGAAAGTGCAATGCTTCGATTACTAAGGTTTTATGACTATTATCAACAAAACATTCTATAAGTGTAAGGGGTAACTCTTTCTCTTCAAGGATATCATTCCACTGTACTGAGGCTCCTTGTTTCTTTTTTTTTTTTTTTGAGACGGAGTCTCGCTGTGTCACCCAGGCTGGAGTGCAGTGGCCAGATCTCAGCTCAGTGCAAGCTCCGCCTCCCAGATTCACGCCATTCTCCTGCCTCAGCCTCTCGAGTAGCTGGGACTACAGGCTCCCCATCTCTTATATGCTTAGCGTAGAAGTTCTAGCAGCTGCCTGGCATTATATTTTCTTGCAGATAAATAAGACCATCTAAGTAAATAATGTAATTAGGATCATAATGGCACATTTTGATTGCTTTTAATAAATAATACCAACCAGAATTTTTCTTAGATGTGACACTAATGATCACTAATGGCCAAACTGTTAGATTTATATCAGAAATTCTTGGCTGAACATTTTTATCAGTACAGGCTACAATATTATCGAAGCAGAAAACGAATGCAAAACTTTCGGCAGTTGTCTCATTATCTTGTCATAATCTCCAAGAATTCATAAGAGAAAAATGCAAGGAATTAGGAGCTGCTATAGCTCAGCAGGTGTTTTGTGAAGAGAATATGGGTAAAACTAGAATCAAGAGAACAGAATTGGAGCATGGTTCACAAGTCTAGGCCCTGTTCGGTTTTCGTGTTTTGGAAACGTTAGCAAACTTTGGGTAAAAGTAAAAAGTTGACATTTGTATAAGGTTAGAATTGAAAACCATCTTGTCCACTTAAAACTTTAGTGTTACAGAACTTTGCTTTTTAATTATCAAAGTGGTCAGATAAAGATGGCTTATGTTGACGTAAGTCATAGCAAAGCCATGACTCATTTCTTTTTGTGATTAAGTCATGTTGCTTTTCATCTTGAGAAAATTTAGAAAGATGACAACACTGTCATTTATTTGCAATTTGCCCTTCCACTCTCCTTCCTAAAATTCAGTCTTTCCATTTCTTTTACCTTCTTGAGCTTCTTTAATTATGAGCAAACTCTTTATGGGCTCAAGGTTTATTTTAGCTTTCTATTAATAAAAGAAGCAGGAAAAGAAATTGGGATTTTATGAAAATGTTAAAGGCTAGGTCTGTTAGGATTTCCCATGACATAGCAGTGGTGACACGGTCGTGGATGTGCCAAGGAAAGCCTGAGCTGTTGACTGCTGCCCCAGTAGCATCAGAGAACCACTGTGCTTGCTGAGACCATTCCTCTGGACAGGGTAGGCTTTGGCAACATTGAGAAGCAAGCTGTTTGTCTTCAGTCCCCTCTCCTCAGCCTCCACATTTGTCATTATTGCTTGGTGGATGGGGTACCCTATACTACTCCATGGCTCTCCAAAACCCCTTTCTTCCCCTTTCCTCCCAGGCAGGAGGCCCAGGTCTGCGCATTCATTCACTCGATTCTGTGCATATGTTGCTTGTGTGCCATCCACTGCCCTCACCTCATTTTCCTGGGGAAAGAAAAAATGACACTGAGCTGAGGAATGGGCAAAAATCTAGGTAGAGACATGGGAGAGGCTGTGCTAGTTGGAGGGCGTGAACAAAGTCATGGAGGTTTACAACTGTCTGACTTTTCTAGGGAAAGGCAAGTGATCTGATGTGACTAGAGAAAGGTTAGGTGACATCTGGAAGCTGGTTTGGGTGTAGAAGGATAAACAGGTGGAGTGGGCAGGGTAAGAGGCAGCTAGACTGGGAAGGGCTGAGCACCAGGTAGAAAAGACAAAAGAAAATTGTTTCTCCTCTCCCAGGAAACACTGAACTTTAGGAGGCAGCATCTCCATCCTGGCTCTGTAAACTAGTCTTTATCAGAGGGAGAATTTTGGGGTAAGTTATAAGGGACAGGGCCAGGCTTACAGCAGGGGTTGGCAAACTATGGCCTGTGAGCCAAATCCAGTCTGCTGCCTGTTTTTATGTGGCCTGTGCCTAAGAACAATGCTTACATTTTTAAATGGTTGATTAAAAGTGAAAAGAAAAATAATATTTTGTGACTTATAAAATTGTACAAAATCCAAATTTTACTATTCACAAATAAGTTTTCTTGGAACACAGCCACGTTCACTTGTGATGCCTTCACTGCTTTGGTCATACAAAGGCAGAACTGAATTGTTGTGACAGAGATCATCTGTCCCGAAAGGCCTAAAACATTTCCTGTCTGGCTCTGCTTAGAAAAATATTGCCAAGTTCCAGCCCGGGCATGGTGGCTCACACCTGTAATCCCAGCAGTTTGGGAGGCTGAGGAGGGCAGATCTCCTGAGGTCAGGAGTTTGAGACCAGCCTGGCCAACATAGTGAAACCTCATCTCTACTAAAAAAATACAAAAATTAGCTGGGCATGATAGCAGGCACCTGTAATCCCAGCTACTCAGGAGGCTGAGGCAGGAGAATCACTTGAACCTGGGAGGCAGAGGTTGCAGTGAGCTGAGATCACACCACTGCACTCCAGCCTTGGAGGCAGAGTGAGACTCTGTCTCAAAAAAAAAAAAAAAGAAAAGAAAAAAAGAAAAAAAAATATTGCTGGGTTCTGTCTAAGCCCTTCGAAGACAAAGGAGTCAGCTGGGTGTGGTGGCTCAAGCCTCTAATCCCAGCACTTTGGGAGGCCAAGGCGGGCAGATCATTTGCGGTCAAGAGCTTGAGACCAGCCTAACCAACATGGTGGAACCCTGTCTCTACTAAAAATACAAAAATCAGCCTGGCATGGTGGTGCACACCTGTCATCCCAGCTACTCACAAGGCTGAGGCAGGAGAATCACTTGAACCTGGGAGGCAGAAGTTGCAGTGAGCTGAGATTGTGCCACTGCACTCCAGCCTAGGCAACAGAGCAAGACTCTGCCTCAAAAACAAAAAACAAAACAAACAAACAAAAAAAACAAAGGAGTCGAGCACTAGACAGAAAGTTCAAAACAGGATGGAGCTCTACAAAGACAACCTAAGTTTTATGGAACTGAGTTCCCAAATCGCTTTAACTAAACGTATTAATTCCAGTGACCATGATTTCCCTAGCACTTATTCTCCTGTAGCGTATTTGGAAATTCTAACGAGCCATTTCTTTTGGTTGGGGTGGGGTGGGGGACACCGGAGGGGGAATAATTGTTTGTTTTAGTGTGACGGATGTGGATTAAGCATTTAACAATGCTTTAATAATTCTGCGGAATTAGGAAAACTGTGTTGCGACCGGGATGGTTGCCATGCATTTTTAGGAACATTCACATGGTTGAAGAGTCATAGAAAAAACATTATCTTTCAGAATCCCACATCCAAATCAATATAAATAAATTGCTGAGACCTTTTCTAACCTTTTAAACATTCATCTCTCTTCATGAGAACAGCAGTAAATTTCCTTTGTTTCTGGAGTCTGCCAATTACCTATTTCTTCTTTAGTGTGGGTAACTTAAAAAAATATTTTCATAAGGCTAAAAGACATTGTGTTATACAATATCTTTTTTTTTTTTTTAATGACAAGGCAGATTTCATTCAAGGGTGGGGCATTGTGATAGGTATAGGAACCACTGCAATGGGTGTTGCAGTGGAGGAGGGAGATTGGAGTCAACTTACTACTGTGTCTTTACAACTTTATTTTTCATTTCAGAGACAGGGACTCATTCTGTTGCCTAGCCTGGAGTACAGTGGCGTAATCATGGTTCATTGCAGCCTTGAAATCCTGGGCTCAAGCAATTCACTGACTTCAGCCTCCCAATGAGCTAAGACTATCTTTAAGTTGTTTTTTTTTTTTTTTTTTTTTTTTTTCTGAGACGGAGTCTCACTCTTTATGTTTTTTAAAAAGCAATCCTTACTTCCTGGATGCACCAAAATTGTAATCCCATTTTGATCCAATTAAGAGGAAAACTCAAAATTGAGAAGGCCCGGTTAAAGAAAAGTGAGTAAAGGATGTAATACAGTGATTCGCAGGAAACACTGGTTGGTTGTGAGACACAGCAGTGGAGTTATTAGAGTCACCTCCCAGTTGATATATGCTATCTCAGAATATCCAGGATTCCCAGCTGACAGCTTCTGTCTCCCCTGGGGTGGTGTGCAAATGGGGACTGTATCAGTCAGGGTTCAGCTGCAGCAAAAGGAAGCAACCCTAGTTATTTTAAGCAGAAAGGTTTAATACGAAGAATTAGCTGCATGGAAGTGCTGGTGGAAGAGAGGGTTTTGGGAGACTCCCAGGACACTTGAGAGCTTACCAGCTAGGGGAACAACTACCTCTTCCATGAAGGTGGAGAGTCAGAAAGTTGCTATAGGATCAGGAATCTGCCATTGCTTCCTCACAGATGCATTTTGAATCCCATGAAGCTGGGAGTTACAAGTACCCTGCTGGAATGCTGCTGCAGAAATATATCTGCACTACCATATTTTCTAGTGAAATTCAGCCAAAAGCAGCTGGGAAATTATCTCTGCCTCACTTCCACTTTCCAAAACTTGCACAAGTGCATCCAAGTGGGGATAAGTAGGTGATCAGAACCCTAGCTGCAAGAGATTCTGGGAAATGTAGTTTTTTGATTTCTAGCCTCTCTATGTGGGGAGGCCCACTGGAAGGAAGTGAAAGAAAATGTTGAGATTAATCACCTGTATTTGTTTCCTATTGCTGCTGGAACAAATTACAACAAACTTAGTGGCTTAAAACAATACACATTTGTTATCTTTCATTTCTGGAGGTCAGCAGTCTGATGGAGGTTTTACAAGGCTAAAATCAAATTGTCGGCTGAAGTGCGCTCCTTTTGGAGGCTCTATGGTAGAATCCATCCATTCCCTACCTTTCCTAGCGTTAGAAGACTTTCTCACATTTCTTGCTCATGGCCACATTGCTCTGACTTCTGCTTCTGTCATTACATCACCTTCTATGACTCTAACCTTCACATCTCCTTCTTATAAGTACTCTTGTGATTACACTGGGCTCATCTGATAATACAGGATAATCTCACCTTTCATGATTCTTAACTTAATCACATTTGTGATTCCCGTCTTCCATGCAAGAAACACATTCACAGGGATTGGGATGTTGACATCTTTTGGGGGTCACTATTCAGCCTGCCACATCGTTCATATCCAAATTATTGAGGGAAGGAGCTGATGTTTATTAACTATGTGCTACGTGCTGGAAACTTTATATATATTTTCTCATCAAACATTCATGACAACCCTTAGAGGTGGCACTATTATTCCTACTATAAATGAGGAAAAGAGATTCAAAGAATTTTAAATACGAGCCCACTATTCAGTGACACAAAGAAATAAATTATTAAGCCACGAAAAGACATACAGGAACCTTAAATACATATTGCTAAGTGAAAGGAGCCAGTCTGAATAGGATACGTACTATATGATTCTAATTATGTGACATTCTGGGAAAGGCAAAATTATAGAGTTTATAAAAATATCCATGGTTTCCAGAGGTTAAGGTTGGGGGCAGGGTGTAGAGGGTAAGTAGGCAGAGCTGTATTACCCTACTTATGAGCAATGAGTTCTCCCCACAAAAAAATTATTTTTCTATCACCCAGACTGGAGTGCAGTAGAATGATCTTGGCTCACTGCAACCTCTGCCATCTGGGCTCAAGCGATCCTCCTGCGTCCACCTCCCAAAAAGCTGAGACCACAGGCATGTACCACCACATCCAGCTAGCTTTTTATTTTTGGTAGACTTGGGGTCTTGTTATGTTGTCTAGACTGGTCTCCAACTCCTGGGCTCAAGTGATCCACCTGCCTCGACCTTCCAAAGCTCTGGGATTACAGGTGTAAGCCACTGTACCAGGCCCAAATTTTTGATATTATAAACAACCTGTGGCAAAGATTCTTGCGTTTGCATCTTTTCACACTTCTTTGACTATTTTTTGCTAATATATTCCTATATATTCCTAAGAGTAGGTTTTCTGAGTCAGATGGCAGGCACATTGTAAACACCTTTTATATATATATTTAGAAAGTGTCAGTGGTGTGCTGGAACTCTGATACAAATTAGACCTTTCCCCCTGTTCTGTGGAGAACTGACTACTAAACATTTAGCATACTACTGGAAAGTGTACAAATCTCCAGTCCTAACAGTCTATGAGGACTTCAAAATCCATACTGATGCCAATCAGGCCCCAACACTGAGGATTACAATTCGACATGAGATTTGGGTGGAGACGCAAATCCAAACCATATCAGTGTGTGTGCGCGCACGTGCGTGTCTGTGTAAACAGTAATATGTGCTAGTTGTAATTTGTATATTCTAATACTGATGATTCATAATACCTGTTGCTATCTCTAGTTTTTCTTTTCTATAGCTTATTTAGAGGTTAAAAGCAATTTCAGGTATATTTGGGCGTATTTCTTACTCAACCAGGTCAGTATGGTCCATTAAGGACAAGCAAATTTTGCAGGGATTTGGCACAATTATTCAATAATGCCAAGGAGTCTCTGCATTTTGGAAAATTGTTATTTATAAAAACCTTTTAACTAATTGTTTTAGCACACATTGTTGATCTGCAAGGAACTTGGTGACACACAGAGAGGGAAGGGGAGAGAATGATTAGAATCTCCAGGAGTCCTTTATCTAATTTTCCATGATCATCCCATGTACTCCATTTAAGCCCACAGGTAGGGATCTTCCTGACCTTGATGGTACTGCTATACTG
This sequence comes from Rhinopithecus bieti, assembly GCF_001698545.2. NCBI lineage: Eukaryota > Metazoa > Chordata > Mammalia > Primates > Cercopithecidae > Rhinopithecus > Rhinopithecus bieti. The sequence goes on along the minus strand of NW_016810765.1, from coordinate 2,215,688 downwards.
GTAGCTAGTAAACCACTCTTTGAATTTGGTTGTGTTGCTTGTGTTGCAGTGGAATAAAGATTTGGACCACTGACTAATCTAGTTCTAAGAAGCTATGTTTCTATTAGAAATGATCAATGGGGGGAGTCAGCTGGCATAATGAAAATAGCATGAATTTGGGGGTCAAGGTCTCCAGAATTCTAAGTCCTGCTTTGCCACAGGGCTATGCAAGCAATCTGATAGCCTCTTCTGTCATTTTCTACTCCACAGTTTGATTGGCTGATCTAGCCAACTAGTTTCCTGCTTCATTTTCCCTCATCACTCCTGGTAGGTCTTTTCTCCAAGGATCTGCAAAGGAGCTACTCAAGAAATTCCTATGTGGAAGAGTGATAGTCTTCTACTTGATAAAAGCCTAGGAATAGCCCCTTTGCCTCTACATAACTGAATACTCTTAGACAAGCCTCAGTTTTCACATGAGTAGAATGAGTATGTGTGTGTTAGTCCATTCTTGCATTGTGATAAAGAACTACCTGAGACTGGGTAACTGAAAAGAGGTTTCATTGGCTCACAGTTCCACAGGCTGTATAGGAAGCATAGCTGGGGAGTGCTCAGGTAACTTACAATCATGGTGGAAGGTGAAGGGAAAGTTGGCACATCCTGTATGATTGCTGCAGGAGGATGGGCGGGGGGGATGCTACACACTTTTAAATAACTAGATCTCATGAGAACTCACTTGCTGTCATGAGAATAGCAAGGAGAATTCTGCCCCCATGAACCAATCAGTCCCCAACACTGAGGATTACAATTCGACATGCGATTTGGGTGGGGACGCAAATCCAAACCATATCAGTGTGTGTGTGCACACGTGTGCACTTTTAGAGGCCAGGGGGAGTTGCACTCAATGTGTGAATCCCGAAGTTCAATGATTCTATAACACCAATTCACCTGCATAGCAAATGTGGTAGAATCACACTAGTGCCTTCAATAGAAACTAAACTCCCTTAAAAGAAGCATTTGAGCTAGCTTCCAGAGACTGCTACGTGAGAACATGATGTTAAGTTGTCATATGTATGCTATAATTTGGTTCTCACTGGAAGAATGCAGCAGTGATGTAAGAGGCTGTTTATGAAATTATGCCATCAGGGAATGCTTGTGCCCCATGACTGTAAGGGCTTTAATTCTCTTACCCACAGACATCAAATGTTATTGCAAAGCCACTGGAAAAATTCTAATTATTTTAAAGGTATATATAAAATATGTACCTTTTACTAAGTAATATGAATATAAAGTAAGATCAAGTTCTGGCTCTGAGCTGTCCATGCTGATGACCTACAGAGCACAGGTCTGTAGTCTCTGCATTGCCTTCTTTTCTTGTAAGTATCAGTGGCAGTTGCCCACTCCGTATAAATTGAAGGGTGCAGCTGAAATCACTACCGCATCCCCAAAATATCTTTTCCACCAATGCTTTTGAAATGAAATGTTTACCACTTGAGATGAAGAAATCCTTTTTCTAGGTTTTCACCTCTAGCATCCCCTTGTTAAGAATATTGCAATGTCAGTTGGTCGTTACTAATGGCCAGAGATGGCCAATGCAATCACCAAGTGTATCAGTGTATTAGTTTTTTCTTTCTTTCTTTCTTTTTTTTTTTTTAGATGGAGTCTCGCTCTGTTGCCCAGGCTGGAGTGCAGTGGCACAATCTTGGTTCACTGAAAGCTCCACCTCCCAGGTTCATGCCATTCTCCTGCCTCAGCCTCCTGTGTAGCTGGGACTACAGGCGCCCGCCACCGCACCCGGCTAATTTTTCTGTATTTTTAGTAGAGACGGGGTTTCACCGTGTTAGCCAAGATAGTCTCAATCTCCTGACCTCATGATCCCCCCACCTCGGCCTCCCAAAGTGCTGGGATCACAGGTGTGAACCACTGCACCCAGCCTTTTTTTTTTTTTGAGACTGAGTCTCACTCTGTTGCCCAGGCTAGAGTGCAATGGCAGGTACAAGCTTGGCTCACTGCAAGCAACCTCTGCCTCCCAGATTCAAGTGATCCTCGTGCCTCAGACTCCCTAGTAGCTGAGATTACAGGCACCAGCCACCACACCTAATTTTTGTAGTTTTAGTAGAGATGGGTTTTCACCATGTTGACCAGGCTGGTCTTGAACTCCCGACCTCAAGTGATCCACCCACCTCAGACTTTCAAAGTGCTGGGATTACAGGTGTGAGCCACCATGCCCGACTAGTTTTCTGGGTCTTCTGTAAAAAAAAGTTACCATGAACTTGGAGGCTTCAAACAATTTTTAAAATGCTGTTACATTTCTGGAAGCGAGAAGTCCAAAACTAAGGTGTCAACAGGGTTGGTTCCTTCTGGATGCTCTGAGGGGAATCCATTCCTTGCCTATCTCCTAGCTTCCAGTGGCTGATGCCAATCTTCAGTGTTGCTTGGCTTGTAGACGTATTGATTCAGTCTCTGCCTCTGTCTTCATATCGCATTTTCCTCTCTATTCCCATGCCTCCAGTTTCTTTCTGCCTTGCTCTTATGACTCCTGGCATTAGATTAAAGGCCCACCCCAAATCTAGGATAATCTCATCTCCAGATTTTTACATCTGCAAAGAAGCAAAGAATTATATCTGCAAAGATCTTTTTCAAAATAAGTTTACATTCACAGGTTCCAAAGGTTAGGACATGGACATATCTTTTTTCCAAGGGCCAGGGGCACTATTCAATCCACTGTAGCATGGGAAGCCCTGATACTTGAGGACAAGTAAGTACTCAATGGAAGGGATGGTAAAAAGAGAGATTTGAAAGGTAGGGTGAGAACACTAGGCTGGAAATGGGGAATGGGTTGGAGATAGAAGGAGAAATTCTTTCTTTTTTTTTTTGTTTTTTGTTTTTGTTTTTAAGACAGGGTCTCACTCTGTCACCCAGGCTGGAGTGCAATGGCATGCTCTCGGCTCACTGCAACTTCTGCCTCCTGGATTCAAGCAATTCTCAGCCTCCCAAGTAGCTGGGATTACAGGCATGTGCCACCATGCCCAGCTCATTTTTTTTTTTTTGTATTTTTAGAAGAGATGGGGTTTCACCATCTTGTCTGGTTTCAAACTCCTGACCTCAAAGTGATCTGCCTGCTTTGGCCTTCCCAAGTGCTGGGATTATAGGCATGAGCCACCACACCTGGCCTGGAGAAATTATTTCCATTTTACTGATGAGCATTCTAAAAGGGAAATTGATAATGCTTGAAGAACTTTGCCTGTAGGCTCTCCTTGCAAGGGATTCTTTGGCCTGAGAAATCACTGGCCCTCATGCTGTTGGTGCCATAAGAGACTCTGGGAATGTGACTAGGACCGAACCATTTTGTGGGTGTTTTTTTCTGGCTCTTTATTCACTTGTTATTCATCCATCCATTCAGTAAACATTTATTGAGCACCTTCTTTGTTCCTGGAACATAGAAGGCTACCTCCTTCTCAGGTGCGTTGTTGGGATGTTTTGTCCCTCTTTGCATCCAGCATTGGGCTGGCAGTTCAGTGGAGTTGCACGTGGTCAAGTCAGCCACTAAGATTACAATCAAGTAGAGTCAAAATTACCTTAGAAAACTTCTGAAGACATCTATAAAGCACACCTAAATGGGTTTCTCTAATCTGAATAAGGGGTTCAGACACAATAAACAATCGCAGGATGGAGATGATTGAGGAACACGATGAAGCACATTCTAGGATGATAATTGGTTTTCTCTTCTAACATTATTCAAATTTTTCTTTTCTTCCCTTTGCCACACTTACAGAATTAAAGTTGTGAAAATTATATACGTACTTCACGTGATTCTGGTCTACTGCCACACAAGGCTCTGGTGGAGATGTAGCAACTGGAATCTTTCAAAACTGTGCGAGCCAGAGGCAGCCATAGGGATATTACGGTTGCTTGTTTATTCAGAAGTCACTGTCGTGTGGTTGAAAGAGACATGGGCTACTCTCTCTGCTTGAAACAGAAAATTCCATGAGAAACTCACGCAACCTACAAGAGGCTGGGTTGCTTCGTGGTTCATCTCAATGATGTCCTCACAAAGGAAACTCCAGTCAGGTAGCCCTCAAGGCATTGAAAACAATGTAATCTTTACTGATATCTCATGAAGCTGCACCAAAGAGGAAACCTATACATAGTATATTTTCTTAAAATTCTGTCTCACATTTCTTTTTTAATATTTCACACATCACAGATGGCAGTTAACTAAAATTCCAACTTTTTATCCCTTAACATTTTGCAAATCCTCCCAAAATTGTTTGCACTCTGCCTCTTCTTTCTCCCCATCCTCCTGCTGTTGGTGCCATAAGAGAATCTGGGAATTCTCAATTTTATGCCCTTTTACATGTAAATCAATCTAGATGGCTGTAGTATTTTTTCATTTTCTTGACCACTTTTTCCTCTTATGAGATCCATAAAGCGCAAAGCAAATCTATGCCGAAAACTCTGGAATTAACCGGGATTTGAATTGAGCAGTTTGATTTTGCTACTTAGTAGCAATGTGATTTTGGATGAATTTCCTAAACTCTCTGATTCTCTCTCTTTTTTTCTAATTTGTAAAATAAAACCAATAATACCAAATTGGTAGAGATGGTTTGAGCATTAAGTGAAAGAATATATTTTCAGATTCCTATCACAACGCTGGCCATATTAGGTGGTTTAAAAAAATGCTAGTCCTTTTCTCGTTCTTTTCTCTGTAGAAAGATCTCCTTGTAGAGACAAATCATAATCAAAGACTTTTTGGTTAGTGTGGAATGAGATCATGTGAATTAGAGCACGTGGCTCCATACTAAGAATAACTGACAGATCCATGCTACAGCGAAAATTGTTTTGCAGTGGGAACTACGGCTAGGGGTCTGCCTCCCATCAGAGATTTATTTTTGGAGGAATTCCTAAAATACGGGAAGAATGTTCGAATAGTAGCTGCCAGGAAATTTCCAACATCTGCTACACTGGGTCACTCTGAATTGGTCTTTTTTTTTTTTTTTTTTTTTTTTTTTGAGGCGGAGTCTCGCTCTGTCGCCCGGACTGGAGTGCAGTGGCCGGATCTCAGCTCACTGCAAGCTCCGCCTCCCGGGTTTGCGCCATTCTCCCGCCTCAGCCTCCTGAGTAGCTGGGACTACAGGCGCCCGCCATCTCGCCCGGCTAGTTTTGTATTTTAGTAGAGACGGGGTTTCACTGTGTTAGCCAGGATGGTCTCGATCTCCTGACCTCGTGATCCGCCCGTCTCGGCCTCCCAAAGTGCTGGGATTACAGGCTTGAGCCACCGC
>NW_016810765.1:2190629-2208258 GCF_001698545.2 Rhinopithecus bieti | reverse complement strand
CGGAGTCTCGCTCTGTCGCCCGGACTGGAGTGCAGTGGCCGGATCTCAGCTCACTGCAAGCTCCGCCTCCCGGGTTTGCGCCATTCTCCCGCCTCAGCCTCCTGAGTAGCTGGGACTACAGGCGCCCGCCATCTCGCCCGGCTAGTTTTTGTATTTTTAGTAGAGACGGGGTTTCACTGTGTTAGCCAGGATGGTCTCGATCTCCTGACCTCGTGATCCGCCCGTCTCGGCCTCCCAACGTGCTGGGATTACAGGCTTGAGCCACCGCGCCCGGCCTGAATTGGTCTTTTTAGCTTCTTTCTGTAATTTCCATTTTGGGAAATCAGGAGTTATGACTCACAGTGGTAAATCTCCACACGGCTGAAATATGCCTTATTAGTACAATCTATTTTAGTATTATTAATGCTATGACATAAACATGTGCAGCATTAGAAGTAGTCTATTAGTGGAGGCTGATTTTTGTTTTACTTCCATGTTGGCTTTACTTTCAAAATATATGTTATGCTATTATTGCTTTCCTTTTCTTCATTTTCATTACTACCTTTCTTGGTCCAAGTCATCGCTATCTCTTATGTAGGTGATGAGATAGACCATTAAGAGGTCTGGGACTCTTCCGCCCCTACACAGCAGCCTTGCCCTCCACATAGCTGCCAGAGTGATCTTTATAAAACCACACATGAGAACATGTTCCTCCTCTGATGGCTTCACACCACGTCTGGAATAAAACTCTAACATCCTACCCTGACCGGGTGGGCCCTAAGAGCTGCCCTTGCCTCTCTGAGCACATCTACTCCCTCGCTCATGCTGGGTCGGCCTTCATCAGTACCTTTGACCGTGTGTTCCCTCTGCTTTGATCTCTTCCCATCTATTCTTACAGGACTGACTTCTTCTTGCTTTTCAGGTCTCAGTATCTCCCCAGATGGGCTCCCAGCCCCTTAATCTAACGTAGACCTCGTCCCACTCCAATCATTATAATTCTGCTTTTCCTTCGTAGAGTGTGCTACTCTCTGACATTTTGAATTGTTTATTTGTTTTATTGCTTTTTGTCTGTGTAGGGGAGAAAAGATTTCTTTTCTCACTCATTGTAAAGTTTATGGCAAAAGACAGAGTAATAAGCAAAAAGCTTGCAAATGCATTTCATGTAAATCTTAAGTGACATGTTAGCCTTCAGAAGCAAAGCCCCAAAGACCCAGGGAAAACTGTAGTTTTATGGACAGCCATACAGAAGTATAATTGAAGGATAAAACGGTCTGATCCAATGGTAATAAACTGGGAGAAATGTAGTAAGACCTGTCTATTCAGTTTCTTCTGTGTGAGCACCTGCCACATGAGAGTCTTTGGGGGAAAAGGAATAGAGGAGGTCAGAGAGTGACGATCCTGGGTTTTACGGTCTGCTTCATGGGAGGAAGGCCTGAGAGAAGGTCAGAGAGACCTTCCTACTTCTGCTGTTTTTTCAGTTTCCAAGGTGTCATATTTTGGGGTATCACACCTGAAGTCTCTGTGAGACCACAGGTCTGTGTGCCTGTCCAGTGCCTAGGACATAACAGGAGCTTAAAAAGCATTATCCCCACATACGGGGATTTGCCGTAGACATGTTTGTGAAAACCGAACAAATCCTTAATTCCTCTCCCCCAACAAGGTGTCCTTCCTCCATTTAGAGCTGCCCTTTTCCAGAGTTCCCAGGGTCTCTGGGTCATTACCAGGCTCCCTTATCACAAAGAGAAAGAGTCCAGATTTCCTATGTTTTCTCCCCCCAACCCCCAGTCAGTTTTCTCTATTCCAGGCTGCCTTTGCTGTGTGCAAAGCTCAACTGTCTGCCTCAATTTTAATAATTCAGTGTTGAATGGGCATATTTGCATATGCAAATATTTGAAGAATTGAAATGGCAATTAACAGATGTATATTTGGGATTAATTTAAAATATTTTTTGTTGCTCCCTGTTTACTTTCATGGTCCAGCAGTAATTCTGATCTTAGTGACTTGCTGTGATTCCTCCATCCAGTGTGTTTCCAGGTCTACACTAGCCAGAGTCAGATTTCTAAAAGATGCTGTGCTGTCTTTGAATACGATTGAAAACTCACCATTTTAACCCCTTTATAGAAATTAGTAAAGCATTTCAGAAGTACCTACATTTCTTTTTATTTCTACCTGGCTGATGAGCCTCTCTCTTTTAAGGCTTCAGCTAGAGGAGAATTGATCAACATGCGTTATTATAATTATTTGAGGACTTACCATGGAAAGGGCACTGTGCTGGAAGCAGCTGGGGGAGTACAGAGAGGAGTAAGACCAAAGCCCTGTCCTCTGGATCCTTGTGGTTCCACAGGAAGGAGAAGATGTGAAGACTCGTTACCTGAAGTTGACAGTTGGTGGATGACACAGCATTCAACACAAAACATTTGCCATCCCCCAAAAAGCTGCCAGCTGTTACTGGATGGCTTTGGTGATTTCCATGACATTTTTCCAAAAAACAATGACTTTCCTCTTGTGGTTTTTGTACATCAACAAAGCTTTTCAACTAACAACTATTGGGAAAAGTGAATCGATAGAAGTTTATTATTAAATAAACTAACAAGAAAATGAGGTGGTTATAGCAGTGTTGGAGTGATAATAGTCCAGCCCTTCCCCAACTGCTCACTCCATATTTTAAAATTGTGTTTAGGAATTTTTTCCCCTTCATTCACAGAAAGGAAGGGGACAGGGTGAAGGAGGTCGGGCGGGGGGGTTGCGGGGGGGAGCATAGAAGAAGGAATCTGGAATCCGGAAGAGGTAGTATTGGTTTCTAACAACTTTCCGAGCTAAGTCTAGTGGAATATTAATATGAATGAATCCTTGACAGAAACAGAAGCAATTGGGTGGCAGCATTTCCCAAGAGTGCTGAATTGCAGGTGGTGTCTGCCACGGAATAGATCAAGGAGAGTTTGACAGAGATGTTTGCTGGGATGGTCCTTTGCTTTGCTGCCCAGTTTAAAGAAAATACAGCAAAAAGGCAAATGCTGGAGGTGAACACTGCGGCTCTGCGTTAATGGAATTGGATTTCCTTCTTCCTTTTCTTCTGGAACTTCAGTGGTTTTATGATGCAGAGATTTACAGAAGGAAAATGCAGAGCAAATAATTTTGCCCTCATTGAAATTGACAGTTTGTTGGACATTTTAAATATCCATTTTTTTTATTTTACTGCTTTCTACACAATATTATTGAAAAATACATTTGCATACCGAATTCAAGTTTTTTTCTAAGTTGAAATATTTTCACTATATAAGAAGAGAGAATCAATGGCCTTTGATAGACAACAATTTGAACAGCTCCTTTAGCTTGAAATATGAGTTCTTTTTTTTTTTTTTTTTTTTTTTTTTTTTTTTTTTTTTTTTTTTTTTTGGGTTCCAGGCTTTCCTGTCATTGAATAGAAAATTTCTGAGGACATTAGCATTTGATTAACCTACCTAAGAAAACACATACCTCTAACAAATCTTGCTAAGTTTTCTCTTTCCAGGCTTGTTATTTACATGTCTACATGTCTTAATTACTGACCTTTCAGTTGAAGTTCCTTAAAATACTTGATTACTTTTTTTTTACAAGTGGATATTTTTATGCCATCTTAACATAATCCCTCTGTTCTACACAAACATCTAAAGCTACAAAGATATTCAAAGACTTTTTTAACAAAATAAGACAGTTTCTCTTTGTATATTTTCATGTTTCTTGTGGGTCTAAGAATTATATGATTCCGTTTTGTAATCATAGAATGTTAAGGTTGGAAACATCCACTCAAGTCTTCTGTTTCTCCTAGGACCCTAAGACCTGGAGATGCTAAAATCACTATCTAAAGGACTAAAATCACTATCCGAAGGACTAAAACTCAAGCATTTAACCATCACAACATAATTATATTCAACTTTATGGGAAGGGGTGAGGTTCAAGGATGATGAGGGGAGGGATGAGGATGGGGGCTGCGTAAAGGAAAACCTGATGGGAAAGAAGCAACGATTTAGCTGAGTCATCATGGATGACAGGAGATTTTAATGATGTGTGCTGATTAAGCTTCTGAGATGTTTACCTCTTTCTTGCTGGTGATTTCTCTGACTCATCAGCAAACATCAGGTGTGAGGTCTATGTGGCCAAGTAGTATTGGGTAGGTGAAGGGGTGACTAGCTCATTTTTAACTGTGGCAGAGCAATTGAAAGTGTCATGCAGCAAGTACCCATTTCTTCTCCAGTCTCCATATTTGCTTTTTCAGGTGAGCAGCTGGGTAGCGCATGCCAGTGGACAGGCAGTGATGTGCAATCACTTAGTATCTGGGCTCTGGACCTGGTCACCTGCTTTGGCTACTTACTACCTGAGTAATTTTGTGAAAATTGCATCTTCGTACCTCAGTTTGCACGTCTTTAAAATGAGGATAATAATACCTGATTTATACATTTGTTAAGAGGACTAAATGCTATTAATACACATGAAAAAATTAAAGTGATATTTCATGCAAAGAAACTCTTCATAAACATTAGCCTTTTTGATGAAAAAGGCCTGAACTTTGGAATACAGAGTCTAGATTTCAATCTTCAGGCATGTCAATAAACAATTTTGGGCCTATTTCTTCAGCTCTAAAATAGGTTGGTTGCAGTTCCCATTGTTCTGGCCTTACAGCATTATTGCAAGCATGAGAGATCATGTTGGTAGACTCTCAGGGTGTGGACATTATTAACATTCCACTCTCCTTGCCAAATACTTTCTTAGTGGAAATGCAGAATGGGATCATGAGTTAAAGTTTATACGGTAACGGAGGCAGGCAGCATTGTTTTGAAGGGACTTGAGATACCTTTCTGCAGGAGGAGCATGTATAAAACTGAAGCCACCTGACCTTAATGGTATAGTGTGAGAGGAAGCTGAGACTTTAAGGCCCTATCTGCATCTGCCCACAGGCAAAAGACCTGAAAGTGGTGGCCACTGCCTTAGTATTCTGATGACTCACAGAGCCAGAGCACTTCCTCTCTCCTCCACTGTCCTTTCAAATTAAATTCATTGCTCTACAAGATGTCTGTGGTTCCCAGAAATGACGCAAGTTGTATGTACCCTGTTCAAAGCCTGAGCATTTGACTCTCAGGACATTCTCCCAGGTGGTCTGGGCCCTGCCACTTGCTAATACAGCTCTGACAATCTCAATCACACCTCTTTTTCCCTTCTTTACAGAAACTCAGAGAAGATAATGGCTAATATAGACTCCTTTTAAAAAAAAGTCTTGCAAAGTTTACCTTAAAAAATTTGGATATTCTTGCTAAACCAGGAAAGAAAAAAATAGTTAATTCCTCTTAATATTATTTGCTAACATGGATAGTATCTGACCATTCACAGGACAAAACTCAGGCATTTAACAGTTGCTTACAGGCTAAATGAGAGACCCTAGTTAATGCACGTTATTTCTCTTTCTATCTCTTGCCCTTGAAATAAGCTTAAAATGCTTTTAAATCTAGTTCAAGTGTGAGATGCAGTTTCTTGAACCTCTTGTGTCACATGAAACAATTTAAAAGCAGCTAACATAACCCATCTGCACCAAGGAGACCCTACCTGTGAGAGGTGTGGTTGGTCAGTGAGGAAGCTAACTTGGAAATGTGCCCAAACAGTGAATCAGCAGCTGCCATCCCAGCTACATTTCATTTTTAAAAGGATAGCATATGTCAGGTATTTTTTTTTTTGGCCAACCAAACAGATTTCTTCAGTATTCTGATTTCCCAATATTTAGCGATGTTAGCATTTGATTCTTTAATGACAATCATGTAAACTAACTAGGGCAGGTATTTATCTTCTATTTCACAGATAAGGAGATTAATAATAAATAACTTGACCAAAAGTACACAGCAAGGTCTCATATCCAGATTTTCTGATACCATGCTGTGAGCACCGGAAAGCTGGTTAAGATAAGGAAAGCTTCAGATACCCCCCGTGATGGCACTGAGAGTAGTAAGTGTGCCATGAGATGGATGCAGAGCTACAGTGTTCCTATGAGAGCCTACAGAGGAAAGATCCAGTGCCCCATAGGGGTAAGGAATGGTAATTTGGGGATACAACCCCTCAGTAATTTATATTTCACTAGTGAGTAGCACAGGTAGATGTCTTATTGCTGAGAAACATCTGCAGTGCCTTTCTCTGAAACTGGCCTCTTATCATATAAAGCCCAGGTTGCAAAGGAATATAACCTTGGGAGGTATTACTTGGTGTAGAACAGACACAAGTTATAATTAAATCATGTTACATTTTTAGTGACTGCTGTTCCATCCACAATTGACCTGGAGATTTTCTTCTTGTTGGGTTCTCTTCATGGAGTTTCTTTCTTCCACTTACAGCTATTGCATTAAGTTTCTCCTCTCCTTAACAGACTCTTGGAAATCAGAATAATGGCAGCAACTGACCAAGAACTGGGCACTTTGCATATATTGTTGCATTTGGGCTTCATGACAGTCCTAAGAGGAAGTATTTTATAGATGAAGACCCTGAAACTTAGAAAAGATAACTTGCCCTAACTTTCTGAGCTGGTAACTGGCCAGGTGCTCTGGTTATCTATTGCTGCAGAACAAATCCCAGAAAGTTCATGGCTTATAATAGCAATCATTTTATTATATCCCACAGTTTCATAGGTCAGGAATTTGGGCAGGGCTTAGCAGACACAGCTTAGCTCTGCTCCATGTGGCATCAGCTGGCTTGACTGGGGCTGAAGAATCTGAGTTCATAGCTCCTCTCTGTGTGAACCTCTCTATATGGCTGTTTGGGCTTCCTCATAGCATGATGGATAGGTTCCAAGAGCATGTACTCCAAAAGACAAGAGGTCGAGGATACCCATCACTTAAGACCTAGGTCTCAGAAACTGCCATGATGTTTTTTCTGTAATATTTTATTGCTTGGGAAGTCAGAGTTCTCCTAGATTCAAGAAGTAACAAAGACCCTGCCTCTCATTGGGAGAAGTATCAAGGAATTTTCAGCCATGTTTAATCTACCATACAGAGCAAAGATTAGCACACAGGTCTTAGTTACCACAACATATTGCCTCTCAACTAGTATCACACCAGATGCATTTCTCAATCACTGCATTTATCTATTTGGTAGTGACTAGACTGTGAGCTCCTTGAGGGGAGGGATCATGTCTTACGCATCTTAGGTAAACAAAATCCCTATAAGAGCATCGTCTATGCTCCATAAATGCTCAAGGAAGGAACGAAAGAGTCCTGGCTCCTGCTTCAAAGTAGCTCTGTTAGTCTGAGCAGGATGCTGAACTACTCTGTGCCTTGGTCCCATCTCAGTAATATGAGGAGATGGCATCATGAGAGGATGCCTGAAGTCTCTTTCTTTTTTTTCCCCTAGCACTACCATTGTGTTAGTTAGCTCAGGCTGCTATAACAAAATATTTTAAACTGAGCAGCTTAAACAAGCATTTATTTCTCACAGTTCTAGAGGCTGGGAAGTCCAAGATCCAGCTGCTGGCTAATTTGGTTCCTGATGAGGATGCTTCACTGCCTTGCAGATGGCCATGTTTTTCCTGTGTCCTTACATGGTGGGAAGGGAGAGGTGGGGGGAGGGAGAGAGAGAGAGAGAGAGAGAAGAGAGACACTAATCCCATCATGAGGGCTCCACCCTCACCACCTCATCTAAACTTTATGACACCCAAAGGCCCCACCTCCTGATACCATCACATTGGGGGTTAAGGTGTCAACACAGAAATTCTGGGGGGACACAAGCATTTAATCCATACCAACCACTTTACTAATCTACTCAAGATAATTATTTCAAAAATAAAGAGAGCTTGGATACAGGTCTCAAATGAGGGGAGTCCAGGAATCAAGAAGTCTGAGAGAGAGGAAAGCAAAGAGTAGAGGAAATGGGATTGTTCTGCCAACAAGGACAAGGGACTCTAGAGAGAAGAGGGTGAAATGAGGTTCAGATACAAATACATAAATTACGATCCTAGTGATTTTAATAGAAAGAAAGGAAGTTGAAGGAGACTTTTTTAAATGTTGAAGACATTGCACTGGGGACTATTTGGCCACAGTGGGTGGCAGAATGTAGTAAATCAAAGGGAACTCCAGGTTTTGTACCTGAGTGACTGGGGAATGTGAATTTATCTAACATCAACAGTAGTTCCCAACCCTGACTACACAGAGAATTACCTGGAGAGCTTTGAAAAAATATTGATGCCTGGGCCCCTCTCAAGATCACTCAATTCAGAATTTCTGTTCCAAATTATTCTGTTTTAATGTTCCAGAGATGGAGCTTGGAACATTAGTATGATTTTTGGAGGCTCCCAGATGATTCCACTATGCAACCAGGGTTGACAAAATTTACCTAGAGTTAAAGTCACTAGATTTCTGGCTGCTATGGAATCATAAAAATTGGAGGACCAAATGCCGATAGCTACCAAATAACTTCATGTATGGTTTGTGTTGTATGCAGAAAAATGACCTCCCAAAGATGTCTACAACCTAATCCTTAGAACCTATAAGTACGTTAGGTTACATGGCAGAGGGAATTAAGTTTTCAGATAAAATTAAGGTTGCTAATGAACTGACCTTAAAATGGGGGAGATTATCGTGGATTAACCAAATAGGCCCAGTGTAAATACAAGGGCCCCAAAAAGTGGAAAAGGAGGTTAGAAGAACAGTTAGATAAATGAATTGTTCCTGACTTTGAAGATGGAGTAAGGCTGGGCACGGTGGCTCATGCCTGTAATCCTAGCACTTTGAGAGGCCGAGGCGGGCAGATCACTTGAGGTCTGGAGTTCCAGACCAGCCTGGCCAACATGGTGAAACCCTGTCTCTACTAAAAATATAAAAATTAGCTGGGCATGGTGGCGTGTGCCTGTAATCCCAGCCACTCTGGAAGCTGAGGCAGGAGAATCACTTGAACTTGGGAGGCAGAGGTTGCAGTGAACCAGGTTGTGCCATTGCACTCCAGCCTAGGGGACAAGAAGGAAACTCTGTCTAAAAAAAAAAAAAAAAAAAAAAAAAAAAAAAAAAAAAAAAAAAAAAAAAGATGGAGGAAGATGCCACAAGTCAAAGAACATGGGCAGCTTCTAGTGGATTGTCCCCTAGAGCCTCTGAAAAAAGAATGTAGTCCTGTTGATACCTTGCTTTTAGCCCAGTGAGAACTGTGTAGGACTTTTGACCTACATAACTATAAGATAATACATTTATGTTGTTTCAAGCCACTGAGTTTGTGAGATTCTGTTAAAACAACCCCAGGAAGCTAATATAGGCGGTCAGCTTGGGAAGATTTCACAGAAGAGATAAATTTTGATAAACTTTTGAAGGGCCGTTATTGGTGGAGAAAAAGATGGGGAGATAGATGTTGGAATTTGAGTCCATCAGAATTTTTTTTTAACATTTCAAGGATGTGTGATACCTACCTAGGATATTTATAAGCCAAAGCTAGAGGAATAAAACAGTATTATGTAACTGTTGCTAAATTCCCCAGTCAAGTCAGAGGCAAGGCATTCTCAAGAATTTTTCTCAGTAATTTTACTTGAATTGTGTGCAACTTCACAGATATAAAGGCTGACAAAACACTTGCTTTACCTGGTTGGCTTTAAATTACTTAAGTCAGTATAGAAAGCAGACAGCATCTCCAGCTTCCATATAGCCCTCCCCTGAGTGTCACCTGGAGCTTAATATTCTTATCACTCTCCTTTAATCAGATCTGTGGACTCTGCTGATCTGTTTTCATTGGATCCTTCTGAATAAAAAATAATTGGATCATGAGACACACACATACACATAGAGACAGACAGGAAAACAGAGAGACACACATTGAGACAGGAGAGACAGACAGCAAAAAACCCTTCCATATGTATCTTTATTCATTAAAACATATTTATTGAGGACCTATATATGACATGAACATACGTCATGTTAGGGATCCATCAGTGAATGAGACAGGCAAGGTCCGTGTCTTTACAGAGCTCACAGCCTGGTGGAGGACACAGACAAATCATTATGCAATTTATAGCAGAGTGGAAAATGTAAGTTGCTATGAGGGAATACAGAAGGGGCAACCAACTTAGTATGGGGATGGGAAGGGAAAAGAGTGTCGGGGAGGCTTCCTGGAGAAAGAGAACTTCTAGGCCACTCACTGTCAAAGTGTGGTTTTTGGATCAGCAGCATCAGCAAACCCTGGGGGATTGTATACATGGACATTCTCAGGCCCATTAAGCCACACCTAAGAATTCTAAGGATGTGGCACAGAAATCTGTGTTTCATCAAGCCCTCTAAGTGATTGATACATGTAAAGTTCATCGAGAACCAGAACATCACACCTAAACTGCGCATTAGAATCACTAGGGTCACTTTCCACAAAAATGCTGTGACCCCACGCCCAGAGATACTAATTTAATTGGACTGGCATAAAGCCCTGGTATCAGTACTTTTTCAAGTCTCAGGTGATTACGATGTGATTTTACTGTACAGTCAGGGTTGAGGCTGTTTCTCTAGGACAGCTGAAGCTGGAGTATGGGACAAGGGCTGGAAGGATCTTACAGGTGGTGTGCAAAAGCCCAGAGGTCAGAGAAAGCCTGATGGAGTGTGTTTGGGAACCGTACAAGGCTACATACAACAAAACTCCATGGTTTAAAACAAGGTATGTGATATAAGTTCAGTTGTTCATTGTAGTACTTCTCAAACTTTAACAAGCATAGAAATCATCTGAGGATCTCATAGAAACACAGATTCTGATTTGGTAAGTAGGAGCAGGGAACTGAGGTTCTGCATTTCTATAAGCTCAGCGATGCTGATGTTGCTAGTCTGCAGACTGCACCTCACCTTAGCAAGGTTCTACTGCCCCAGCTTTCCCTGAGGGTACATGTCAGTGGATGGGAACTGCAGAAGGATGTATCTACGCATTAGTCCCAGGGCTGACATAAGGGCACCTCGTTGGGGTGAACTGCGGATGCCCATTGCTGTGTGGGCATGTTTTCATGGTAGGGAGGAAAGACGCAGCCTCGCCCAACCTCCTAGCCTGCTCTTCTGATTATTATCCATCAAGGTCGTACTGCTTTTAGCTCAGCAGTAACTCCCCCTCTTTCCTTCCCCGTCCCTCCCACGCCAATCTAGCTGAGTGCCTCCCCTGGTCAGTCCAGCCGACCAGCTCATTAAGTGACCGCCGGAGAGCTCCGTAACGCGCCAGCCAGCCAGTGAGGCGCTGGGCTAGGCGGGGGCTCTCCTGGGACCCGTCTCCCTCTTCCCACCTTCCCCCGCTGACCGCGGCGGTGCCTGCGGCAGAGCCTCCCTCTGCAGCAGCCCCTTGCACTTGGCTCGCACTTCTGGGCGCTGTCCATGGTTGCAGCAGTTTTCGGCGCGCCACGTCAGGAGGCCGCAGCAGGGCCCTGCGATTGGCGGAGGAGCCCCTCGCCATACCCCTGCACCTCCGCCCACGCGCCTCGGCCCCGGAGGCGCGTGCCAGAGAGCGTGCCCGGCGCGCCCCGGGGCTCCCGGGCGGCACACCCACTTTCCTTATTAGGGCAGAGTCGAGTGCCCAGAGCCGGCGGCCGGGCGAGGGGTGGGGCGGGGAGCCCGGGAGCCAGACGGCCGAGGGCTCAAGCACAGCCGCAGCCGCAGCCGCCTCCGAGCGGCAGGAGGGAGCAGTCGGTCGCTGCGCCCCGGCGGGCCACTTTCCCGGGACCCCGCTCCTCTTCCTTGTGCCGAGATTTTTCCACTGCGCCCCTCCTAGTACCCGGGTTCCAAACCCCTAGCCACGACATGGAAGAATTTTTGCAACGCGCCAAATCTAAACTGGTAAGTTGAGTGAGCAAGGCTGTGTGTGCGCGCGCGCGTATGCTGATGGAAAGGTGGCGAGGAAAAGGTGTTGCAGCACAGGAGGAAGAAGCAACTTTGCCACGGAGTTGTCAGGGTGTGCGGGCTGTCTCCTGGAAGAAATCTCTGGAACTCTGGCTCTTAAAGCTGGCAATCTGTCTCCAGAATCCTCCCCCGCAACCAGATGAGGTGCAGAGCTGAAGGAGGTTGTGGCCTGGCTGAAGTTGGGTCGCTTCTGTCCAGCTTTGGTCCCTAAATCGGCAGTTTGCTCCCGAAAGCTAAGGGAAAAATGGGTGTGGTCTTCCTTGAGATAAAGAGCCCAGCCTTCTGCAGATGCATTGCGTGTAAGTGTAAAACAAACAAACAAAAAAGACTCTTAGGACTGTACTTCAGCTGGAGGAAGTCAGAGTGCTGGGTAGGAAGGACATGTGTGGTAATGGAGAATCCACAGGATAGAGCTTGTTCCACTGCAGGAGTTAGGGACATTCTAGTGTGTCTTGTGTCTCGCTAATTCCTGTTCACATCTGTAAACTCCGGCAGAGGCAGAAGGGGAAACTCTAACTGTTGGTGTTCTGGGGTTTACCAGACCATCATTCTCCCGGGAGCAGACCTGTGTGTTAGCCCATGTTTACCGTATCACTGTCCAAACAGTGAATGGGCAACTCCACTGTGTATGTTAACAGTTGCTACACATTCTGGAACAACAGACTCTAGCAGTTTCTTAATTCCAAACTGTTTTGGCTCTCCAGCACAGCAGTAATAAATATAATGGAAATGTTTCTGTTTTGGCAGAAAAAAAAAGAAAAGCCTGTACTCATTTAGAAGCAATATCTTTAATGAACTGTAAAAGCACTTTTTACAGGGCTGGCATGGAAAGAAATGCATAATTTATGATGCCTTTAACCTTTAAGCCTTCATAGAAGCCAAAATATAAAGTCTGCATTAAGGTAATGTTTTAATCACAAGGCAGGATATTTGCAGGTTATTACTGTAACTCATTTACCCTCACACAACAAAGGGAGTACAGGAAGGGCGGGCCCAAAGTTGCCTGAACCACCATTCAGAGTGCAGACAGAAGTGGGATCCTTACAATGGTCTAAGTGTAAGTATCTTGAAAAAGACCATTAAAGTTGATAAGTGCTTATATAAGAACTTTCTACCTGAAAGCTCCCAGAGAGTTGAACATTTGTGGAGATTTCAGAGTTGAGGAAGTTTGTGATCATTTCTGTGTTGTTTATGGACCCTTTTCTTTACTAGAGCACATGGATGAAAATACTAATTTCAGAAACTCAACTACGTATTTGGCATTTCTGATAGTATACATGTTCTGTTCTTTACCTAGTAATGAAGGAGAAATGTTCAAAAATGAAAGACAGTTTTGGCAACTGTGCGTGTGTGTGTGTATGAAAATGGTAATCAATGACAAATGCAGAGTTCTGGGCTGTATCTGTTTTTCACTCCCGTAACATTTCTTTATCAGTATTTTTGCAATAAACATTTAGACTGTGGGGTCTGATATGAGCAAGAGGTTTCTCTCAATTCTGAGGAGCAGTTGCTGGAATGGAAATTTCCCTATTTCCGAGTAATCAGTTGAAAGTAATCTGTAATTTATTTACCGAGTCCCTTCATTAGATGAGCAATTGCTCTACATCATTAGAAAAAAGGACAGGAAAGAGAAGCGGTTGTTTGAAATATTGTTACCAGTTTCATGTCTTAGCCAGAACAATTACTGCTTATTTTATTTTTTCCTGGAATAAGCTTACTAGAAATCATGATTAACCTTTCACATCCAGCCACAGCAAAGGTGTTTTGGTCACTTTTAGTGTCATATTTCTCCTGATAAGTTACATTTTCTAGGTAATAAGATTTTTACTTAATATATGACACTCAAATATAGTAGTAGATAACATTCTCCTTTAGAGGATAGATAACCTTTTTCTTGGAGAAAAAAAATTAAGTCAATGTCATTCACTTGTGGGAAATTTATTTATAATAAAATGGCAAGATTTGGCCGGGTGTGGTGGCTCACACCTGTAATCCCAGCACTTTTTCACACCTCTGTAATCCAAGGCGGGTGGATCACCTGAGGTAAGGAGTTCGAGACCAGCCTGGCCAACATGGCGAAACCTCGTCTCTACTAAAAATACAAATATTAGCTGGGCATGGTGGCGCATGCCTGTAATCCCAGCTACTAGGGGGGCAGAGGCAGGAGAATCGCTTGAACCTGGGAGGCAGAGGTTGCAGTGAGCCTAGATTATTCCACTTCATTCCAGCCTGGGCAACAGAGTGAGACTTGGTCTCAAAAATAAAATAAAATAGTAAGATTTTAAAAAATTCAGCCAATCCTTTGGAAAACATTTTAAGGTGAAGAAATTTACCATGCTGATTTTTACTTACGCCTTATTAGACCAGAAATAGAATTTAGAAGCTATGTTTTAAATGTTTTTCTTTAGAAGTTTAGCTATATGATACCTAAAAAAAAGCCTAATTGCTAGGGTTTTTTTTTTTCCTATTTGACTTAATTGCTTTGATATTCTGTAGGCATTATATGTATTTTTTAATGGTTTGAAATAGTTAATGACTCTTCCAAAGTCCTAACATAACCTCATCATCATTGGGGCTAGCTAATTCCAATAGGCAAAAAGAACTTTAAATTGCAAAATGGAATTGCTATTAGCCGTGGATACAATCTCCAATAATCAAAATGTTGGAAAAATTGTGTGTCTTTTTTTCTGACTTGGAACATTTATTATTCATCTGTCATTGTAAGGAGAGAGGAAGCTCTGCTATTCTAGGCCAGACCCTTGGTTGAACGGAAGTCTTTGAAGGAAAAGGATATTTTGAATTTTGATCAGGTAGTTTGGAGCTGATTTCCATTGAATTGCGAGCTCACTCTCAATTCTATTTTTCATCCCGGTCTAGTCCTGCTAGTCTTTAAACTGAGGCAGATTCACTGACATAATCCCCTCCTCGTTTTCCTTAAATCTCCCTTTCTAATACCTGTCCTTCGCTCCTGAGAATACTCAGTATTTATCAGAAATGGCAAAAGTAAGCTCCAGGTGTGGCCTCAGAGGGACCCCTCCTCCTGGGGCTCAAATGCTTTTCATGTGGGCCTGACTTCTGCCTGGTTAGGACAGGCTGGGGGCTGGAGCATATTTGTGAAAAACTTGGTTGGAGGTGGGGCACGGCTAGGGAGGTAGTTACTTCTTCCAAGCAGTCTCCGGAAATGCTCCCTTCTAGACAAACAAGGAATGACACATATGGAATTGACACGAGGATTGTTAAAACATTAATGACAGTAGGATAAGCAATCTGAGAGCAAGTCCCCCAAGCTTGCGATGGTAATTAAAGAGTGGTGCTTCCTAGTTGAAATCACTTCCTTGATGTGAGAATCCAGCCATATTTTTGGTTTGGATACTTACTACTAGAACTAGAAATGAGAATGCAAACGTATTTTCTTTTTTCTCCTGCCCATTCAGAGTTGCAGAAATCAAATCCTATAGTTCCAGATCAGTCCTTAAGTTTTAGCCATGCTTTCTATTCTTAGTTCCATCATTTCTATGGTAAGATAATTTGAAGGAGTGTAGGGAATAAGGGCTCCCTGCTCTATGCTGTGATTTGGGAAATGTCTCTCAACTTCACAGGGAACAGCTCAGGAAAGTATTCAGGACAAGGACAGTCTCATGGCAGTAAATGATCCACGTTCCCATCAAGTTTGGGCAGAAAATGAAGTCCATGAGGAATCATCTGGGGATGGGTAGAGAGTTCTGTGGCTCTGGCTGGCAGGAAGCCAGGGTCCCCACACTGGGCCCCTGCTGCCGAGTCTCCCTCACTGCCCAGACACCCCCAGCTGATGCAAGTCAAGCAGCTGTTAATGGGTGGAGATCACTGCAGTCCACATGCCGTATGATGCAGGTCATGAGCCAGCCTTGGGTTGGGGGGGAGGTGGGGATGTTGTCAGCTGTCACCAGCAGGATACAGGGCACATCAGTGTCCCAGGAATGCTGTTTTCAACAAGAAGGTGGAGAGAGTCACTACTGCAGTCCAGAGGATGCATCTGCTACTTCAGCAGCAACAGCTGCGGAGGAAGGGCTCATTTCTGCAGTAGGTAGTAGTTGATATGTGTACTTCTACAGAAGAAAAATTCTGGGTGACTTGAATGTTAGCTCACAGTCTGTGATATGTGACATAGGGACAAGAAAGCACATTCAAAACTCTAAATGAACAACTGCATTAGAGTGGTTATAGGAGATGCGGTTTTATAAAAGAAAGATAAAGATTGCAGCATGTCTGCAGAATAATCAACTTGATTGGAAATTGAAGGAATATATTCTTCCTGATTTCCTCTTGCATAGGAAGAAGGTTGTGCATGTCAATAAAAAGGATATTTAAAGTAAATCCTTCACGCCTTTTAAAGGGCCGCTGTGGCAAGGACTAGTAATGATGAAGAAGCTGGCAGAGCTATTTCATTTCAAGAGCTGAGCTCATTCTGGTCAGAGACCATGGGATCAGCTTCTGCCCCATTGCAAACCAGGGCAGGTGCTCTTGAGACCATGCCTCTTGCCAAAGCATTTATGAACAGGAAACTCAGGAATCCAAAGCGCTTCCATGAATGTGATACCCCTCGCTTAGGGGCTGATGAGGAATGAACCCTTGATTGCTTTGGTCCTGGAGTTAGCTTAATTTCTCACTGCCAGATCGTTCAGATGAACAGCTCAGCACCTTGGGCCTTGGAGGACATAGGATCAGGTGAGCAAGGTCACCCTTTAGATAGTGGTTTGGGGACTATTTTGTCAACTAAGTAAACAGCTGATGGCTTTGGTATAACCTGTTCATTTCGATGTAACATTTATTTGGGCAGATATTAACATAATTGTGAGTTTGGTAAACTGGTCTGGGGAGCTCCTGTAAGCAATGGCTTGGTGATGGAGGCATTATTCCTCCAGGGAGGGTGTAGAGGGAACCTACCCCTCCGTGAATGTTTTCTGAGCAGTGAGAAAAATGAGGAAAGAATACTTGGGTCTGGATAAAGGCTGCAAAAGAGGAAAAAACATCAGGGGACGAGAGAGAGGGCATGCAACATTAGTTATTGATTTTTCTTGAACCTTGGGGATTATGGGAGAGTCCTGGAGTTTGAAGTCTTCTTTGACAGGAAACTGGGGAGGGCCGATGTATTCGGGAGGCAGCATTCCTATGCAGGGTGATATGAATAGTGCCCTCTGAGTTTGTGTAGTACACAACCTGCATGTAGTCCCATTCGTGGCTACCCTTTCAGGGGTCTTAAAGTAGCCCACTCACAATCTCTAGAATTGTCCCAGATCCATTTCTGTCTGAGCCCTGTGGCTTTGGACTTTGGTTTCCAGGGAAAAGAAGTCTTTCTTCTTGGGAGCTCTTATGAGACTAATTGGGCTATAGATCACCCTGGAAAATCAGACCCATGAATTTTGGGTTAGAATAATCATGCTGATAAACACAGCTTTGGTTTCTTAATCTGAAAAATGGAATAATGATGCCTACTTTGCATATTTGTTGCAAAGCCAAAATGATGTACCCATCGCCCTTAGCACAGAGCTTGGAACAATGGTGGGTCTTTCCACTTGCCTCCAAGCCCGTCCTCTTCTGTACTTCCTCATCTTAGTGAATGGCATCGTTATTCATCAGTTTCTCCAGCTGAAAACTTCCTTTTCCTTCATCACTTTCCTAACCCACCCTATCCTTAAGTCACCCAGATGACTACAATGGCTGGCAAACTGCTTTCACCCTGCTTCCAGGGAGATCATTTTGAAAGCATCTTTCACACCTTTCCTAACCCTCCCTTAAAAAAAAAAAAAAAAAAAAAAAAAAAAAAA
>NW_016810765.1:2182485-2190421 GCF_001698545.2 Rhinopithecus bieti | reverse complement strand
AGAAAACAAAACAAAACAAAACAAACAAAAAAAAACCTCCTCATCACTTTCCATTGTTCTTAGGAGAATGGACACACTTTTAGCATGACCTGATCTGCTATCCAGCTTCTTTCTGGCTTTTCCTCTTACTCTCCTTGGCTTAAATAACTCCTGCCTCTTAGGTTAGATGAAGAGAAGACTTCTGAATGAGCCGCCTCCCCTACTCCTTGAGTCTAAGTCAGGTTTTTTGGTAATTTTTTAGATCACTTATTTCCGCTTGTCATTATATCTCTGTTGGGCATGTTTGTTCGATTAATGCCAATTTGGTGAGAGTAGGAACCAGGGTCTGTGTCATTTTGCTCACCATTGTATCTCCAGGTTCTTGTGCAGTACGTGATGCTCAAAGAGTGTTTTTAGAATTAATAAACCCAAAAGGCAAGAGTCCTGCACAAAGCATGGCACATTGTAGTGGCTCGATAAAAATAAATAAACGGAGGGCCAGATGTAGATTTTTGGAGGTCTGAATCTGAAGAAGGGCTTGTGCCAGGAGGCAGGAAGCCATATTGGTTTGCTAGAAGAAGGTGAAGGACAGTAAAGTCAAGGAGCACCATATTGTACTTCACACACAGTAAGTACTTAATACAAAATGTTATGACAAAATAAAAATCTAATTTTTATGCATGACTGCTTGGAATCTGTAAATATTGGTTGAGCTAAAGCATGAATGGAGAGAGGCAGAGGAGAGGAATGGGGCACTGAAAGCCTCTGCAAAACTGCACTGGGTAGATCAGCCAACAGTGGAACCATTGGAACCATAGGTTCTCCTCCATGTGGCTCAAAGAGTAGAAGTGGACTCCCCCAAGGCCAACCACTGTATCAAGTCAGTCCAGCCTATTCTCTTGCTGCCCCTTGACCAGTGCTAATATCATGAGAGAGACTGGCAGGGAAGCTGTTCAGAGTCCTTGAGAGAAAAGATTAGGCATTCCAGACTGCCTGTCCAGCCCTGACACTGCAGACCTCATGTGTAGGGTAAACCCATGCATGATCCTGAGTCAGACCTCTCATCCAGCCAGTGGGACTGTTTGTGGTCAAGCATGGTCACGGTCTTCCACTTCATCCAACTCTCCTTGGTGTGACCAGACTCTCCCAGGTATTTGTTTTAGCCTGTAATGCCAGAGTCTTTTTGAACTGATGATGTTTAGGAAAATTGCATATCTTTGGCTCCCTGCATTTGATATTTCTTGCTTTGGTTTCCAGGAAGCTTAAAGCTATGTTGGTGCTTCATTTTCTTAGCCTAGGATGTCTGAACTAAGGTTTTTTTTTTTTTTTAATTGTTATTACTTAGTTTTAATCTCATTATAGTTGTTTTAATTTTTTTTACTTTAATGTATATGCAGTTTTATTATAAGTGGGTTATCCTTTTGGTTACCAGTGAGAATAAATAAATATGTCTTATAATAATATATATGATCTTGAGTATATTTTGGTGACCAGTCTGGCCTAGTTCAGGGTTCATCTACTCACATTTGAGAATTAGCTTTTTTTAGTAATAGAGAATATAGTGTGGGACTTCAGAATAAGTAGCTGAAAGGAAACATCAACACAGTCCAAAGATTGTCTGTGTTCTCATCCTCGATGATTGCTGACCTCCCTGGGAGCAGCAATAGCCACACATTCTTACATCTGAGCCCATAAACTGGGAACTATGAGGCAGCCCCTGGCAGAGGCTGCCTGCCCTAAATCAGATCCTGGGAGGTTTTCCTAGACTATGAGTTGTGAATTTAGGAGACCCTTAGAAAGACTTTTGTCTGCCTTCCCACTTCTTGCCCCCTAAAGGCATTACAGTGGGGTGGCTAATCATGTGGAACCAGTGCTTAATTTCAAATCCTAACCCCGCCACTTTTACTTGCTAGTCGCACAATCTTAGTTTCTTAGCCTCCCCGAGTCTCAGTTTCGTTATCTGTAAATGAGAACAGTAGTAGCACTGGCCTCACAGGGCTGCTGCATGTGTGTATGCCCTGAGATGAGGACATGATCTCCATCCACAGTAATAAAAACACGAAAAGGCCACTAGCGGACAAGGGCCAGGATGTCCTATTTACATTTCACAGAAACAGGAACAATTCTTAGCTCTCTTGCAATTCAGTTAGAATTTGTGGAATATCTGTCTTAGCTCTACGAGATATTTTTAAAATTTCATTTCACTCCCACAATGATCTTGTAAGGTAGGTACTAATCTCCTTTTGTGGTTGCCGAAACTGAGGCTCAGTGAGGTTAAGAGGTTTGCCCAGGCTGGGCGCGGTGGCTCACGCCTGTAATCCGACCACTTTGGGAGGCCAAGGCGGGTGGATTGCCTGAGGTCAGGAGTTTGAGACCAGTCTAGCCAACATGGTGAAACCCCGTCTCTACTGAAAATATAAAAAAATTAGCCTGATGTGGTGTCATGTGCCTGTAATCCCAGCTACTGGGGAGGCTGAGGCAGGGCAATTGCTTGAACCAGGGAGGTAGAGCTTGCAGTGAGCTGAGATTGCTCCACTGCACTCCAGCCTGGGCAACAGAGCACGACTCCATCTCAAAAAAAACAAAAAACAAAAAAACCCAGAAGTTTGCCCAAGGTTGCACAGCCATAAAGAGTAGAGCTGGAGTTTGCTTCCGGATCACCTGACTTCAATTCTAGGACCTTCTTCCTCATACCATAGGCACCTCTTCCTGCAAGATCTCCTGGAACATTTCATTCTTCTTAAATTAAAAGTGAACAGCTTGACAGGTTTATAGGAGGGCTGAGTGATAAGTTAGTGAAATTGCACATACATTGTTCATGTTGACCCAAGGGTTTCATTCTTCTGTGTTGCTTGTTTTATATTAAAATCCTTTGAACAGCAGAATATCAACCAATGTTATTGAAATCCTGCTATGAGAAAAACATGGTGTTAGGCCATCTGTGATTTGATTGAATAAGTTGTGAGATTGTTCTCACTGCATGCCCATTTGAAAGAAAATTAACGGATAAACGATTTGGAGAAGAGAGTGTGTGACTAGCTTTCAGAGTAATTAGAAATATTGTGGGCATTTGGTGAACTGTTAAGAACAAGAATGCATTTTTACAAGAGTTTAAATGCCTCTTATTTGCCACCAAGTTTATTAGCACA
The DNA here is from genome assembly GCF_001698545.2 of Rhinopithecus bieti. Classification (NCBI taxonomy): domain Eukaryota; kingdom Metazoa; phylum Chordata; class Mammalia; order Primates; family Cercopithecidae; genus Rhinopithecus; species Rhinopithecus bieti. The sequence goes on along the minus strand of NW_016810765.1, from coordinate 2,187,293 downwards.
ACTTTTGGTTTTGCAGTTTCTTCACTGTTGCCACTGTCTTGTTGGTGGCCTTAAATATCACTCTGATGGACGGACCGATGTCAGGGGGTCTAGGCAGGAGAAGATCCAGGGTTAGAACACAGCTCTTGGTTGTGTCAAGTCCACTTTGGCTCTCCAGTCTGCTGGTTTAGCAGCGCCCCAGAAAACTGTGGATTATGCTGAAGATACACATAGAAGTGAAGGAAAAGGGGAAGAAAGGAAAGAAGGAAGGTGGAGGCAGAATTGGCAGGGAGATAGGAAAAAAGAAAGACATGAAAAAATTCAAGAAGGAAACAAGTCTGAATATCCTTCCACAATTCAGGACAGGATGCGTTGTAAGTGGAACAGTTCTTATGTCCACGGTCGCTTCCCTGGCACGTCAGCCAACCCAAAGTCACCCCAAAACCGGAACTTGGGCAAAGGCAACTAAAATTGATTATTGAAAACCTATCATCAGTTAGTTCTTTTCTCACAGGAAAATTCCCTAAGTGCGATCTCTGAGGCTATTTGTGAGATGATACTTGTAAATCATTCACAAAAATGCTGGGAGCGCAGCAAAACACATGAATGCTAGCTACCGTCATTGAGGTTATTATTTAATATGCACTTTGACACAGTGTTCACCAATTTGGTTTTCTCAGAAGGGGATGATGGAAAGGGAAGTAGCTGCCAGAGGCTGTAATAGATGATGACTTACAATGGGGAAACTGCACAAACAAAACCAAAATCAAACAGGACCTATAAGAAGCAGATCCGATGCCGGGCACAGTGGTTCACGCCTGTAATCCCAGCACTTTGGGAGGCAGAGGTGGGTGGATCACAAGGTCAGGAGTTCAAGATCAGCATAACCAACATAGTGAAACCCTGTCTCTACTGAAAAACACAAAAATTACCCGGGTGTGGTGGTGCACACCTGTAGTCCCAGCTACTCAGGAGGCTGAGGCAGGAGAATCTCTTGAACCCAGGAGGCAGAGGTTGCAGTGAGCTGAGATTGTACCATTGCACTCCAGCCTGGGCTACAGAGCAAGACTCAGTCTCAAAAAAAAAAAAAAAAAAAAAAGGAGGAAGCAGACCCAGGCCCCCAGTAGGTGTCATTCCATTTGGTGTCAGGTAAATAATCCTAAATACCTGCACAACTCCTGGCAGACATAACATCATTGACATAAAGTACATATCTGATGCTCATAGTAATGACCTTAAAGAATCAAGGGGAAAAGATCATTTAAACTTGGTGTCCTGTTTAAGAAGAAAGGTGTGGTGCATAAGCAATTTCAGAAAAATCTCCCACTCACATAATTAGCATAGAAAACAACAGAAAAGAAGCTGTGGCTTACAGGGTAGGCTTTGGTTGTCTGACAAGCCTCTTGCATAGGAGACCTTGTTCTTGAGTGAAGCCAGATACGTGAAACGTCATGGTTTATAACAAGTGATCATGAGTCAGGATGGAAGGTGATGGTGCAGAAATGTGAGTCTGATGTGGGGAGGCATAAATAGGCCTCAGCACGTACAAGATGTGAGCAGCCTGGCTCCCCACTCCCATGCTCAGTGGAGAACTAAATCTGGTTCTTGACTCCAGAGGAGGCACAGCAATGACCACAGAGGTATAAAATAAGGTCTCTGAGAAAAGCCCATGAGGGACCGGAGGACTGCTGATGGCCTTGCAGTTCTTTGAAAGGTTCTTATGGAAGAGTTTCCACCCATGGAAATTATTTCTTCCCCTCAGTTGAAAAAACAGGACTTTTAGGACGAGTGACTTTTTTTTCTCTCTTAAGGAAGCCCATTCATTCATTAAGGTCCTTGTTGTTGTTGTTGTTGTTGTTGTTGAGATGGAGTCTTGCTCTGTTGTTAGGCTGGAGTGCAGTGGTGCACGATCTGTGCTCACTGCTGCAACCTCCACCTCCCTGGTTCAAACGATTCTCCTGCCTCAACCTCCAGAGTAGCTGGGATTACAGGCATGCGCCATCACACCCAGCTAATTTGTGTGTGTGTGTGTGTCTTTAGTAGAGACGGAGTTTCACCATGTTCGCCAGGCTGATCTCGAACTCCTGACCTCAGGTGATCCACCCACCTCAGCCTCCCAAAGTGCTGGGATTACTAGCGTGAGCCACCGTACCCGGCTGGTCATTTTTTTTTTTTTTTTTTTTCCTTTTTTTCCTGCAGAAAAGTAATGAAAGGGTGCAGAAAGAGAAATGTGCATGCTGGCTTCCTCCTCCCCAGGAAGAGCAGAGGCAGAAGTTCATCCTGGAGGTAGAAGCATTTTGATCCTGTCTGCGTTCCTCAGACACATTTTCTGTAGCGGTCAGTGGTGCTGGCCAGACCAGCACAAGTGGCTCTGAGAAGATAGAAATGCCACAGCATGTGGACAGATCAGCTGCTCCCTGCCAGGGGTATGTCTGAGAGAACAGGACACGTGCCTGGCAGTTCCCTGAGAAGGCAGTGTCCCTGGGCCTCTCCCCAGGGAGACAGGAAGGCGTAAATCCCTTTCTGTCCCCCATTCTTGATGCTTTACAGTTAAATACTTCCCTTGGCCCTTAGCAAGCTGGTTTGGTTTTCATGCAACACCTCCTGGTCAAACTATGGGGTATGATTCTCTCATCCTTCATTGGCGACAATATAAAGAGACTTCTGGAGCTACTTCCTTTTGGAGGACTGGGTTCTTGCAAGGAAAGGCAGGCAGTCTTCTAACCGATTCTTGTGGATTAATTTACAACTTTGATTCAGATTTTGTTCTGTCTTTTCAATGTTTACCAAGATCATTGAGAGAACTTGTTTTTTCTCTTAAATAGTGGGCAAATTGCAAGCTTAGTCTTAGAAAATGTATATAGGACACAGAAAAAGATAAACAAGAGGGAGACCTTTCATTCCCTAGGTGAATCTTTCTTCTATTATTTAATTATGAATCTGCTCTGCAAGACCCTGAAATAAAGCCATCCATGAAGCAAAGCAATTGTCATGGCCCTGTGACTAATCATGTGCTTCCACTTGGCTGATACCCTTGGACTGTGGCCTGAAGTGTCATTACTCTTGGCTCTAGTTTCCAGAAAACCCAGACATAAACTCACTGTGGTGGATGCAGATCAAAATGCCATCCCAGAGCTGGCTTTTAAAATGTTTTGAAAAATTCATTATCTCTCTAAGCCATTAGATCACTTTGAGCCTTATGGGGAACAAATGTATTTCTCACTTCTATGGAATTACTTCATGCCAGAATAGCCTCCTGACCAAGCACAACATCTCTGTACAAATCAATTCATGCACAAAGGGTTTCATAGGCTGGCATTTACGTAGACGGCTCTGATGAAGCTCATAAACACTGAGCCACACTTGTTACAATTGGCCGCTTTGTTGGACTTCTCTCAGCAGGATTTATATTCAGTCACCCTGATCACCATTTCACCCTGGGTACACCCTGACCCATCACTTCAGGGAGTGCTGTGGACAACAGCCATCAGGGTTCCCTGTGTTTAAGTATAGCCTTCTATGGCCATCATCTTTTATTTATGATTTCTTGTTGTGTAACTGTGAGTTATTTTAACAATTATAGAATCACAGACCTTTACATTGGAAACTACTATAGAATCATAGGTTTTTTTGTTGTTGTTATTTGTTTGTTTTCTTTTTAGAACCAGGGTCTTCCTCTGTTATGCAGGCTGGAGTGCAGTGGCAAGATCATGGCTCACTGTACCCTTGAACTTGTAGGCTCAAGCGATGCTCCCACCTCAACCTCCCAAGTAGCTACGACTACAGGCATGTGCCACCAAGCCTGGCTAGTGGTTTATTTTTTATTTTGTAGAGACGAGGACTCGTTATGTTACCCAGGCTGGTCTCAAACTCTTGTCATGCTCCTTGTCATGAAGGATCTCAAGTGATCCTTCTGCCTAGGCCTCTCAAAATGTTGAAATTAGAGGCGTGAGCCACTGTGCCCAGCCTAATCACATATTTTTAACATTGAAACAGATGACTTTGGACATCTATTTCAGTCTCCTCATATTGTATTTCAGGCTTAGTTTCTTTATAAAATAATAAGCAATAAGGCATATTTGGAAAATAGAGGAAAGCTGAAAAATTACCAATAACAGAAAAAATTAAAACTAAAACTAAAATCACCCACTTTCATTGAAGCATGACTCTTGGTGATATTTTGGCTAGTAGTTTTCTTAGTCTTTCTTCCTTGTGCACAGGACTTAAGATATTTGTATATCTTGCAACCCCGATTTTTATTTTACTTAACAATATTATTTTACTATGTTATTACATAGTAGTCAAAATCAATATATTAAATAATAGAATACAGTTTAATAAAGAAGATCTACTGAGGTTAAACCTTTTCATTGTCCCTCCTTTTTGCTATTGTTCATTACTATGACAAACATCTTTGCACATAGAAACATTTTATCCTGTTTAGAATTATGTTCTTAGAATGGCTTTCTAGTATGCAATGATTAGGGAAAAAGATATTAATATTCTTAAGCTTCTTGATACATCTTTTTAAATTGACTTCTGGGTGAACTCTTCCCAAATTTCAAGACTCAGAGAGGTTAACTAGTCCCACAGTACATTGTGACAGAGTCCGACATAGATTTGAGGTCTCTTGACCCCGAAGTCTACGCCCTGATGAGTTTGAGAATTTGTGCGGTATGAGGGAGAGTGGTGTGCTGATTGTATACATCGTGGATCTGAGCACATAACCTGAAGCGGCCTGGCTGCTGAGTTGAGACAAGTGTAACAGAAACTGTGCCACACCAGTTACAACTCTGCTGATGAGACCAGTAGGTAGAATCTGGCTGGGG
>NW_016810765.1:2129724-2182035 GCF_001698545.2 Rhinopithecus bieti | reverse complement strand
GGGGGGGGGCGCGCGGGGGGCTACTTTCTCTTTGTCTTTTCACTTCCTCTCTCAATTATTTCAAAAAGATTGAGCCTCTTGGAACGGTAAAGCTGTTGCTGCTCTGCACGGTGTGGTCACTCGGAGCACACTGTTGCCCTTCATAACTGCTGTCACCTACTTGATCTTATTCGATTAACCTTAGAGAGGGTTCATGTTATTATATTTATGTCACAAATGAAAAGAACAAGGCCAGAGAGGTTAAGTCCAGCTTTGCCCAGAGACACACAGCCAGTAAGTGGCAGAGGTGGGCATAGATTCTATGTCTTCTCATTCCCAGCATCTGTGAGAACAAACATTGATCTATGTTTTCCAGAGATGGTTTGAAGGTCTCATTGAGAGCATAGTGGTTTGGATTCACCTGTATAAAAGAAAATGTCCGAGTGAAAATACAGGGCACTTTTCTGAGCAGAGGCTATTCAACAGTGAAATCTATTCATGCTGAAGCTGTTTTTCTTTGACACAGGAAAACATACTCCTCAAGCTTTGGAGTTTTGTGTGATGGACTCTGATGTACAGTATGCAACTGTGAGATTAATGAATGTGTCACTGATGGAAACGTGCTGAGCCCAACAGGCTCTGGAGACCAAGTGTCACCTGTAATGGGAAGAAGGCACCTGAGAGGCAGGGTCTCTGGAGGGTCTGTGGGCATCACCTGACATGCATGTGGGCATCACCTGATATGCCTGTAATGGGACAACAGGTGACTGGATGTCACTTATAGTCATTTCAGCTGAGAGTTCTCTGTAATGTGGGGAAAGAAGTTTAATGGCCTGTAACATCAACTCTTTCCCTGCTACAGAACAGGTGTGATTCTGTCAAATTCTCTCTTCCAACTTCCCCATTCTCAGCTGTTTCTTCATTTGGATCATATTCATTAACTGTCCCAAAGCCTGAATGCATCCCACATTGATGCAATAGGGAGTAATTTTAGTTTAGTGCAGTTTAATATCCCTTAAGCTAAATTCTTCTCTTTCAAAACTCTAAGAAACACATAAATCTCCCTGCCAATCTTTTGTATCACCATAGCATGACAAAGGCCACATGATTCTAAATCCAATATGCGCAAAGATGAACATGCATCAGATGCACTGGCCTCTGGATAGTCGTCCTGAGTTGCCTGTGTTTTCCAGTCTTTCTTGAGCATTTGATTAATTCACACTGGTGAATAAAGAAAACTGCAAATATAATTGAAAGAAAATCTAGGCAGATGGAAGTCAAGGTTAGTTTGGATTTGTAATTCTGTATTGGTGAGAATTTTTGGTTGATACTTGCCCTGAAAACCTAATATGATATTTTTTTAGAGAAGTCTATTGTCTAATAGGATGATTTGTATACAGTATGATAATTCCTTTGCAGACCCCGTGTTGGGAGGCTTCAGTATATGCCGAGGGAAATAGACTTGGGATATTTTCTAGTAAATGTGTGGGAGTGGGAGTGGGATCACTGACTCTGAGACTGATCTGCATGGTTGTTAAATCATGCACACCTGCTAAATAATTAGCATGCTGTGGGGCAGGGGGTCCTGAAGGTAAATCCTTGTGTGCCCCAATTCCTAGCCGTCCAACTCCTTTCTGAATATACTTCTGCTTTATTTTAAAGACAGAGCAGAAAGCATTGAGGGCCAGGAATAGCAGTCCAATTAAGCTAGTGTCTCACCATGGCTAATATCCCATGCTGGGTCTCCTCTCCTGTCCCCGTTTCCTCAAAATATCTTTACACCGCTTCTTATCCTTATCACTCCCACTTCAGCAGAGCCTGCTCTTGGCCAGCATGCCAGGGAGTTAACATCTATCAGTGTTTCCTCTGCAGCTACATATGTTATTTGACCTTCACCATCATCCTCAGAGACAGGCATCATTATACCCAGTTTGCAGAGGTGGAAACTGAGGCTCAAAGAGGTCAAGTAACTTGCTCTAGGGCAGACAACTAATGAATGTTGGAGCTAAATTTCTAGTATGCCATTCCTGAGAGTCTTAGCTTATATTTCCACTTCAACAGACTGTAGGGACATAATACACTTACTTCAGGAAGAGCGGTCATTCCACAGCTCTATTTAAACTGTCATGTGTATAGGAGTCACCTGGGAATCTGGCTGAAAGGCAGACTCTGATTCAGTACACTTTGGGGTGGAACAGGATTTTGCACTTCTAACAGGCTCTCAGGAGATGCCAATGCTGCTGTCCTGCAGAGCCCACAAATCTGAGTAGTGAGAGTCCAGAGCATTGATGAGCCAGGAGAGGTGCATTAGAATCCGAGGGGGCTGCACAGCTGGGAGGAGGTGCCCTGCAGTGGAAGTGGCGTGCTTCTCCCGAGGAGGTGTGGCCTCGCTGCAATCACACTGCCGTGAGAGGCCTGATGTGCTGCGTCTGTAGCTATCATATTTCAGGTAAGATCATTGATTTGGGAGGAAAAAAGAATCTTTTTGGCCAGATGAGGTGACTCACACCTGTAATCCCAACACTCTGGGAGGCTGAGGCGGGAAGATCACGGGAGCACAGGAGTTCGAGACCAGCCAGGGCAACATAGTGAGACCTCGTCTCTACTAAAAATCAAAAAGTAGCTGTGCTTGGTGGTGCGCACCTGTAGTCTCAGCTACTTGGGGGACGGAGGCAAGAGGATTGCTTGAGCCTGGGAGGTCGAGGTTGTAGTGATCCAAGATCACACCACTGCACTCCAGCCTAAGCCCTGTCTCAAAAAAAAGAAAAAAAATTTCTGTCACACCGCCATGCAGAGAGCCATGGGTTCTAATGACCCATAAAACAGGCTCTGCATGCAATACATATTTCTAATATGTATTAAAATTGCTTCATATCCCTTATGCTTTTCTCATACAAAACACAGGGCCTTGTGACTTCACAGTACCTGGCAGCAAGGAGGGACCGTAAATACATTAATACGACCGGGCGCGGTGGGCTCACGCCTGTAATCCCAGCACTTTGGGAGGTCGAGGTGGGTGGATCACCTGAGGTCAGGAAGTCAAGACCAGCCTGGCCAACATGATGAAACCCCGTCTCTACTAAAAATACAAAAATCAGCTGAGTGTGGTGACACGTGCCTGTAATCCCACCTACTTGAGAGGCTGAGGCAGGAGAATCACTTGAACCTGGGAGGCGGAGGTTGCAGTGAGCAGAGATGTTGCCATTGCACTTCAGCCTGAGTGACAGAGCAAGACTCTGTCTCAAAAACAACAACAAAAACACATTAACAGGCTGGAGGGAGAAGTAGAAGAGAGCTGAAGGAACTGGTGGTCTTTTAGGGAATGCAGGGCTCTTGGCTGGGCTCTTTGAATGATCTCGGGAGGAGGAAAGCACACGACTCACCCTACAGAAAACTTAATGTTGGAATGAAACTTTTCTTTCTTTTAAGACAAAACCATTCACAGCTCCCCTCAACACCTTTTGGTCTCTTTCTCTCTTTATCTAAATAATAATAGTAATATGATATAATTAGTAATTATATCTTAATGTATATAGTATATAGTGTTATATATAATTTATATACTATGTATTATATAAATATAATTACATATCTAATAAATATAATTATATATTATATTGACATTATACATTATATGTAAATATATATTATATATAAATATAATAATTATATGTATATATATATAAATATAATTATATGATACTTATAATATATATAATATAATAAATATAATTGTATAATATAATTAGAAGTACAATTATTATTTTTTTTATTATTGAGACGGAGTCTCACTCTGTCACCCAGGCTAAAGTGCAATGGCGCGACCTTGGCTCACTGCAACCTCTGCCTCCCAGGTTCAAGCAATTCTCCTGCCTCAGACTCCTGAGTAGCTGGGATTACAGGCCTGCACCACCACGCCTAGCTAATTTTTGTATTTTTTAGTAGAGACGAGGTTTCACCATGTTGGCCAGGATGGTCTTGATCTCTTGACCTTGTGATCTGCCTGCCTTGGCCTCCCAAAGTGCTGGGATTACAGGTGTGAGCCACTGTGCCCGGCCGTATCTAAATTATTTAAAATGTTTCTTCTCTTTATTTGAAGTCATCTTCCCTAAAGTCCTTGTGACATCTGGATGGCCTTTGTGTTCTGCTTTCTTGTCCCCACCCGCCCTATTGTTAGTGGTGCGTGGTTCCATGTGGTGCTTAGTTATTTATGGTGCTCCTTTATTATTCATGCCTTTCTTCCTTTGTTCAGGACTGTTGCTTAGTCACTGTGCTTCTCTGATGTGTTCTTGGTTCATGCTTCATTTCCTACTGCCCTTTAGTGCTTTTCTATCCCTTTTCCCTTAACACAGAATTCTGTTTCTCTTAACATAGTGGGGACCCCGGAGTGGTTTGTAGAACTTTCCTTAGCTTGGGGATGGTCAGCAGGCATTGTAGAGGTTTTAGGAATCATTTTAGGTGTGGTTCTTTATCAATTGGCTTTCACCAGGTTATGCCGTGCTAGCAAAAATCCCCAATGTCGGTGGCTTTCAGGATTAAAGGTCTATTTCCTGCTCATGTTACAAGTTGCTGAGGGTCAGCTGTGGCTCCAAGTGCCTTCTGTGTTCTGGAATGTAGGCTAAAGGAGCAACAGCTGTCTGGGATACGCTGCTCTCATGGGTAGAAGAGAGTTAGGGAGCTGGTACGATCCAGTAATTGTTCTTGAAGCTTCTGCTTAGAACTGGAATGAGTCACTTCCGTTTTCTCTTCATCAGCCACAGCAAGCAAATCACATGGCCAAGCCCAATAGCAGCGGGGTGGGAAGTATACTCTGCCCATGGGCAGGCACTGAAAGTTACATGGCACTGCGCAGGGACGGATTATTGTCATTTACAGGAAGGAAAGTTAATAATTAGGAGTTGGCCATGGATGTTGGCCATGTTGACCAGGATGGTCTCGATCTCTTGACCTTGTGATGTGCCTGCCTTGGCCTCTCAAAGTGCTAGGATTATAGGTGTGAACCACCGCGCCTGGCCGCATTGCATAAATTGTTTAAATATTCACTAAATAATTTTATTTTCATAAAAGCCCTATTTGGTAGGTACTGTTATCCCCATTTTGCACATGGGGAAACTGAGGTAGAGAGGGGTGAGTTACTAGCTATACTCACACCACTACTACGTGGTGAGAGCTAGCATTCACCATCTGGTGGACATTGAACAGAACCACACTTGTATTCTACTGATGGTCGTATCGATGGGTAGATTGTGACCAATTAAAAACTTTAAAAAAATAGGAGATTTGGGGGGACAGTTTCAATTAATGAAAATCTCCAGTAGCTATTTAGTCATCTCGTATGTCTTGCGATGAGGGTTGAATAGCAGTTGTTTTCATTTGGGATGACTTCAGGCTGCATCTATGTCCCAAGTTAGGAGTTTGGGGAAGCTAGGTGAATTCCTTTAGGTCACCAGGGAAGCATTTATGGAATATGACTGCCTGGAAGAGCTTTTAAATTCTCAGTGCTTTAGTTTCTTCTCAATATAAGAAATATAAATTGGGACTAACAAAAGACGCTCCTTCATAGGGGATTCTGAAGATAAAGTTAGGCAGCATATGTAAAGCTCTCAGAACTATGTCTGGCATGTAATCAGAATTTTTGAGTGAGTATTCTGATGATGAGGATGATTTCTACTACTGTGATATCTCAACCCCTGGAAAACATATTGGGAATCCCCAGACCACTAGTTTTAGAGTCAATAGACAATCAGATTTATGTTCCTGAGTTAAAGATTTATTTATTAAGATAAATAAATAATAATAAAAATTAACCTAGAAAGTAGGGGCCCTTAAGTTTCTGGCCTCTTGAAAAAAAAAAAAAAAAAAAAAAAAAAAAAAAAAAACTAGCCCACAATTTCTCTTAAAGAGATTAATTTTAGGTTGTGTGTTCGCCCACTTCAGTCATTGTGTGGAGTGAAAATCCTTTAAAATATGTTACATAAAGTTCTGGTTTATTAGGTGAACACAGTGCATTTGGGGCTTGTTTGGGTGGGGTAAGTTGTGTGGTTTGCTGGGAAATTCCAAGCAAGGGCAGAGAGGAGAGGCCTCAGGCTTCTGTCTGGAAGTCAGTGGCTTGGCCTCAAGGGGACCTGATAGAAATGGGTAAAGCTATACAGGTTGGTGCTATGTGGGGTGTTTGAACATAATGAGGCTTCCGGCCTGACGACTGTTTTTGTTTCACATCCCAATCAGCTGAGCCTGAGAGCCTTAAGGTGAAAGGAAAAGAACAAGGGTGGTGGAATTAGAATGTCAAGTTTAGTTACTTCTCAGCTGTGTGAATTTGGGTATGTTCCTTAACCTCTTTGCATCTTGGTTTATTCATAAATGTAATGCTATGTATTATTTATTCATCATGATTATGTGTAAGAGCATTGCATAAATTCTTTTTTTTTTAATTGAGATGGAGTCTCGCTCTGTCGCCAGGCTGGAGTGCAGTGGCACGATCTTGGGTCACTGCAACCTCTGCCTCCTGGGTTCAAGCGATTCTCCTGCCTCAGCCTCCCAAGTAGCTAGGACTACAGGTGTGCGCCACCATGCCCAGCTATTTATTTTATTTTATTTTAGTAGAGATGGGGTTTCACCATGTTGGCCAGGATGGTCTCAATCTCTTGACCTTGTGTTCTGCCCACCTTGGCCTCCCAAAGTGCTAGGATTATAGGTGTGAACCACCGCACCTGGCCGCATTGCATAAATTGTTTAAATATTCACTAAATAATTTTATTTTCGTAAAAGCCCTATTTGGTAGGTACTGTTATCCCCATTTTGCACATGGGGAAACTGAGGTAGAGAGGGGTGAGTAACTAGCTATACTCACACAGGCAGGAAGGGGAGTTAGGTTTTGAACCCAAGCAGTTGAACTCCAAAGTCTACATGCATACCCATCGTGCTTTGCTGCCTTTTGACACAGTCAGCACGTCACCAGGGGTTGCCGCTCTGAAGAGTAAGTCTGTTCATTTCTTCTAAATCCTAGTCCACTATTTAACATGTAGGAAGTAGATGCTCTGTAGACCTTAATGGTTATTTCCTTTCCCCTTTCCTATTTCCTTTCAGTTGTCCTGGTAGACCCAGTTAATCAGGACTGGTGGGTGCCTAGGAATGGAGTGAGAGATCTTGAGCCCCAGTTTTCCCTGGGCAAGATCTCACCTGACTCTCAAATTCACCTTGTCTCATTTATTGTATGAAACTTTCACTTTTTCAGCCTTTATAGCACCAAGCTGGAAGGTATTATGTCATCTTATAAAGCAAACCCTAAATTGAAAGAATAATGGCCTAGTTTGGTGACCCACTCAGCACACACCATTATATCTTCATATGAAGCCTCCTAGTCAAGTAATATGTGAATGAGTTTTACATATATATTAAATCTGCTTTGGAGATCATCTATCTTTATGTATTTGATTTTTCCCCCATTATTCTGCATGGTTTCAAAGTGGGGAGCTCCTTACTCCTTCCCTTGGGGTAAAGAACCTCTATGCTGAAAGGTGTGGCATTCACAGATTGGCTGCTGTGAAGACTTGACACACCTCTTCGGTGATTCTGTTTCTGTTTCCTCTTACTGGTGGTTGGGTTCCAAATTGTCCCTGTGGCTGGTGCCATGTTCCAGAAGCAGAAATATGTTGTGGAAAAAGTAATGGCTCCAGGGAATAAATAAGAGGTGGGTTTTAGTGCTTTCCCTTCTAAGTAGGAGCTGTGTGACCTTGGCAAATAACTGGCCATTTCTGGAATCCTGTTTCTTCAATTGCAGAACAAGGAGCCAGTGTTAGTTGAACTGTTCCAAACTAGGGGCTCCAGCATTTTGAGATCTCCCATGCAGGGATCCATTTTAATATTTTAAAACTAATAGTGCTGTTCAATGGGAAATAAAAACTTTTAAAACATGGAGTCCACAGAGAAAAGAGAAAATGAAAGCGATCACTGGTGGTGGAAAGTTGGGGAGCAAGAATCAGTTCTTATTTATTTTTTTTGCGGCACTATGCACATAAAGCTCTTGGTTTATTAGGCCAATCAGGCATGTTATTTAATCTCTAAGCCTTAGACAATCAGACACATTATTTACATCTCCAAGTCTTACTTTTCTCATCTGTTAAAATATGAACATAGTATACAATCCGTATTTGGGGTTCAGAAGTTTGTTGTGAAGATTAAACGCATTTGAAGCACTTAGCCAATGGCACTCAATACACTGTGGCTATTTTTCAAGTTCTTCAGTATGGGTTTACATTTACCCAGAAGGGATATTTTAGATTAAACTAGCCCCCACCAGATTATGTTGTAAATTTCTTTAGCTCTAGGGTGGGGTTATTTGGGTTGCAGTGAAACCAGGGATGGAACAGTTAATCCCCACTTCCTTAGGAACTATAATCCAAGTGTGCTTTGTGCAAGGCTTTCAGCTGGGTACACCATCAACTGGTAACATCTGGGCCCAACCAGAATAGGCAAATGGGGAGAGGAGAGAAGGGAGAGGGAAACAAATATGAGACCAAAGCCCCTGGAACAGACAGGGCATTCCTAGTCCTTGCTATTTATTGAATGCATACTCTCAGTGATAATTGCTACCATTTAACTAGGACTTACCATGTGCCAGGCACTGGGTTAAGTATATCTTATATACTGTTTTAATTTTCTTAGGCACTCTATGAGCCACTCTCCTATCCATTGGCCAAAGCAAGTCACAAGGTAAGTCTAGATTCAAGGCATGGAGAAAGAGATTTCTCTTGATGAGAGGAGCAACAATGTCACATGGAAGGGGCACAGATAAAGGATGGGGTCACTTTTGTCAGTTTGCAGATCTCCACAGTACCAGTAGTAGAGAAGATGTTGCATTTTCCTGGAGTAACTTCTGCACCCAAGAAAAAGGGAGTCAGGAGTCAACTGCCTCTTTGTGTCTGGAATTCCTCTCATTACAAACAATCCAAGAGGCAGTATAATGGAAGTGTGGTCCCATTGTTTGAACTACTCAGGAGCCACATTGTAACTATTTGGAGAATTTCCTGCTTCCTGAATTCACCCAGATTCTCATGTTCAAAACAAGCCCCAGCCTAAATGTCACTTATCTGTTATCCCAAAGCTCTGCTAAGTGCTACGTGGTTAGTTTGGTATCCAAAGCTGTAGACATTTCTACCAGCTTTTCCAAGGTAGAGAGAACGAACAATGAATCTTAACTTCTAGAAGTAATCAATTCCTCAGTTTATTAATTCATGAAAGTGGTTGTTCAAGGCTGAACCCGAAAGGTGCGATGTTTCATATTGTGGGGAGTAAGATGGATTCTTGGACGACTTGAGGTGGTTTATTACTTTTTTCTCTTTGCAAATGACACTGTCTTTCTGTATTTAATAGTGACAGTGTAGTTTTTGTGAAGCGATTTTGCTGTATGTAAAAGTGAGTCAACTAAAATGTAAGCAAATAATACAGGGGATCTATGGCTAGGGCAAAACCCACAAAGATGGTATGTGAATGATTCTTGGTAAATGGAGTCATGTATACGAAAGCCTGGAAAGGCCACCACCTAGTTGAGAAAATTGAGGCCTGAAAGAGGAAGCGAGCTGCTGAAAGTACTATACCTAATAAAGAGCCGCTCTGGGCTTAGTTGCAGCCCTCCTGCTTCTAAATTATTTTTATCTCCCACTGTACCAAACTACTCATTTCCTCTAAGCCAAAAGCCCCAAGTAAACAAAAATTACCTCCATGTGTGATCTGGTTTGGATCTGTGTCCCCACCAATTTCATGTGGAATTGTAATCCCCATTGTCAGAGGGGGTGCCTAGTGGGAAGCGATTGGATCATGGGGGCAGATTTCTCAAGAATGATTTAGTACCATCACCCTGGTACTGCTCCTGTGATAGTGAGTGGGTTCTCATTAGATTTGGTCCTTTTAAAGTATGTAGCATCTTCCCTGTCTCTGTCTTGCTCCTGCTCCCACCATGTGAGATACTTTGCTCCCTGCTTGCTTTCTACCCACCTTGCCTTCCACCTTGATTAGAGATTTCCTGAGGCCTCCCTGGAAGCTGAGCAGATGCCAGCATCATGCTTCCTGTACAGCCTGCGGAACTGTGAGCCAATTAAACTTCTTTACCAGTCTCAAGTATTTTTTCATAACATTGCAAGAACGACCTAACACAGTGTGCAAACACATATTTTATTAGGAAATGTTACAAAATGAATAATATTTCCTACCTTTTACAGCTAAGCAGTTTATATGCTTGGTGATGAGAAAGGTAATTATAATAATCATATATGATGTTAATGTTTACCTTAGTATTTGGGGGAGTTGCCTCACAATTTTTTCATGAACTTACACTATAATCAAAATAAATTTGTATGCGAAATCTGTAAATATACTACGTATGCTTTGAGAAAATATTACCTTATAAACACATACTTGTATATCCACATTAGAGATTTTCTTACCAGAAATCACATTTACCCTTGAAAGAATAGATGAAGATTAATAAATTAAAAATAAATGTATTAAATAATGATACATGCTACAATGTTGTTGAACCTCAAAAACATTATGTGAAGTGAAAGAAGCCAGTCTTAAAAGATCACGTATTGTATAATTCCTTTTACATGAAATGTCCAGAAAAGGGCCAGGTGCGGTAGCTCACACGTGTAATCCCAGCACTTTGGGAGGCCGAGGGGGGCAGATCATGAGGTCAGGTGTTCAAGACCAGCTTGGCCAATATAGTGAAACCTCGTCTCTACTAAAAATACAAAAAAATAGCTGGGCATGGTGGTGCATGCCTGTAGTCCCAGCTACTCAGTAGGCCAAGGCAGGAGAATCAGTTGAACCTGGGAGGTGGAGGGTGCAGTGAGCCAAGATCGTGCCACTGCACTCCAGCCTAGGTGACAGAGCGAGACTCCATCTCGGGGGCTGGGGGGTGGGGGAAAGAAATGTCCAGAAAAGGCAAATCTATAGAGACAGATTGTAGACTGGTGGTTGCTGGGGCAATGGAGAATAACTGCTTCATATGTATAGGGTGTCTTTTTTGGATGATGAGAACGTTTAAGAAGTAGATAGAGTGGTAGTTGTCCAATATTGTGAAGGTACTAAATTCCATTGAATTGTTCACTTTAAAATGGTTAATTTTATGTTATGTAAATTTCACTTCAATTAAAAATACTATATATATATGTGTGTACTTACCATATATACTCATATACAAGCCCATGCATGGTATTTTTATTATTTTATTAGTATAGTGCTTCTCTAACTTTTTGGTCTTAGGATCCCTTTCCACTCTTAAAAATTAATGAGGAAGCCAGGCGTGGTGGCTCATGCCTGTAATCCCAGCACTTTGGGAGGCCGAGGCGGGCAGATCACAAGGTCAGGAGTTGGAGACCAGCCTGGCCAATATGGAGAAACCCCCATCTCTACTAAAAATACAAAAATTAGCTGGGTGTGGTGGTGTGTGCTTGTAGTCCCAGCTACTTGGGAGGCTGAAGAAGAAGAATTGCTTGAACCTAGGGGGACGGGAGGTGGAGGTTGCAGTGAGTTGAGACCACACCACTGCACTCCAGCCTGGGTGACAGTGTGAGACTCCGTCGCAAAAAAAAAAAAAAAAAAGAAAAAAAAGTGAATAACGAGGTTGCCCCAGAACTTCTATTCATGTGTGTTATATTTATCAATATTTACATTAGAAATGAAAATGGGAAAAAATTATTTATTTTTTCATTTGTTAAAAATAACATAAACATGTTTCATGTTAACAAAATAACATTTTATTTAAAATAACTATATTTTCCAAAACAAATACATCTTAGCAGCAGCTAGTTCAGCTCACAATTCAAATAATCTCACAATTGCTTTTACTTTTAGATAACTCTTCGTCTTCCACATGCAAAAGACATACTTTATGCGTACTTCCCATTTGACCACAGAGTATTAAAAAAGATGTGTGTACTCAAGGTTTGGGATTTAATTAAATTAATATCTTTTTTAATGTTTCATTGAGGAAATTCACAAGTGAAACTGGCAGTTTTGGTCCTGTGAGGTCGCAGCTGTGAGGAGTACAGTGACTACTAGGGTAATTGGATAGATTAAGGCTCTCGCAGTTTCACTCATCACTGCTTTTGTGCAGACATCTACCCAGCAAAAAAGCCATCAGTACAAATGTCCACACAGCAAAAAAGGCAAATAGTGTCTTCTAATTTTCATGAAAATAGATTTGACTTCACAGACCTCCTGAAAGTTACAGGGACCCCCTGTGGTCTGAGGACCACAAATGAAGGACTTTGATTCCTCACAGTGCAGTACAGGAATTGCGAATTATGTGTACTTACAACATGGATGGCTTTAAAAAATGACAGGCCTCTTTCTTAAAGAACTGAGTAATCTTTACGGTGGAAATAAAAAACAGGGCCTTGTTTTAATCAGATTTCAGATCTTCTTCTGTGATATACCTCCACTTCAGGCTCTTTGCTCTACCCTTTGCTGAGAATGCTTCTCTTCCAAATGTGCAACCAACCCTCCCTCACCTCCTTTGGGGCCTTACTTAGCCATCATTCCAAGGAGCCTTCTTTGGTCACTGTATTGAAAATATTGCTCCCTTTCCAACACACACACACACACACACACACACACACACACACACACACAATTACTTTTCCCTGTTATGTTTTTCTTCTTAATATTTATCTCTATTTGATGTGTTACACATTTTATTTAGTTTATTTCCTTGTTCCTCATTAGAATGTAAGCTACATAAAAGCAGAGGTTTTCATCTATTTTGCTAGTATCTCCTGGTTTGCTTATCTCCTGTGTTCAGTAAACATTTGTTCACTGATATCCAGAAACATTTGTCAAATGTTGTTGAGTATAGTAGCATAGCTAAAAGTTTGCTATAGTATTCATTGTATCGTAACAAAAGGAGGATGTGCAGATAGCCTCAACATGTATTACATAAGATGTGCAATGGAAAAGTGGTTTTATGATCAAATAAGTTTGCAAAACATCTCTTTCTCTGTTTTCTTTCTCTGTCTCTCTCATACAGACCACATACACGTGGAGATTTACAGTGAACTAACATGAAGCATCTGAAAGGTCCTGTGATGTGGCCATGTGTTTAAACATTGTTAAATTCAATATCTTTCAGACTGTTTTCTAGCGCTCACTGGAACACACTTTGGAAAATGCTTTCCTGTGCATAGGCTCCCTGGCTCACTTTTCATCATGGTTGTAAGGGTCGACTGGGATAAAAGCTATGGATTTGGTTAGTATATTCTGGAAAGCTATTCCAATGTAAGATTTTTATGAGTAATTCAAGTGGAAAATAAAACAAAAAAAAATACTTCCTAATTCCTAATTTTGTTTGCTGGTAAAACAGTTTGGTGATGGAAAGGACTAGAAGGGCAGTCTTTGTATAATTATGTGTTTAATAATATACACTTTAAAATAAGAGTAATTCATTGTAATTCAGATTGCTTTTGGGTGAGGAGGTGGGGGTTGTCAGGACAAAGTAGTAGGATTTTTTTAAGTTTTAGGAAAGAGCTTAAGAAATGCTCTAATTTTTGTAACCTGTTACAAAACCAATTAACCCAGGAGAATAAATACCTTGTCTGTGCAGATTTTACAGATCATAAAGGAAGAAAATCTCTAAAAACCATGTAGTATTCTTACCCCTCCTCAGAAATCTGTACTGTATTCTCTCTGACTTTTCTGAAGTGGGTTATCTAGCCTACATCCCTTAGTGAATAGTCAGCAGAGCTTCTCTCTAAGGATTCAGAAGCTCCCTGGACAGCGTGTCTTCTGTGGTCCTCTCTAAGTAACTTTTCATTGCACAGATTGAAGCAACCTGACTCTAGATGAGAAAAATGAAGCCAAGAGGGCAATCGCTTCTTCATAACAGCACTATGGTTCAGCTTCTTGCTCATGACACCCTCCCAGCCTACAAAGAATTCCCACCTTTGAACAGGTCCATGAGCTTTAAGAGTGGACTCTTCCACCTGCTCTCCGTTTTCCTTCTCTTTGGCCATCTTCAAAGAGAATGCTTGGTTCTCTAACTGGCTGTCCTATCCTTGGGGTCAGCCTGCATTCTTGTGCCCAGAGTCATCAATACCTTGACTCTTCAGTGGCCTCAGGGACCATCTGATTCACCACAGTGCTGATCTGTCTTCTGCAGAGCACCATTTCTGAGAAATCAGCAGGACCCGCAGCATCTTGCTGATGCAGGTATTGATCCCTACCTGTGCATTGCTTAATCAGCCCTGGAATCTATCGATAACATGACCACTGCTAAATCCCCACTTCCTGCTAAGTCCTGATTCCACGTCTCTACCGCTTAGGGTCACAGTATATCTTACACTATACCTAAGTAGTTTTTATGTTCTGTCTTGAGCAAGTGTGTCTACTAAACAGGTATTCTCTCTAAGCCCCAGTGGCTGGAAGTGATATTATAGAAGGTAGCAGTTGCCTGCCCCTGTAAAAGCATTTAACTGTGCATTATTTATAACCCAGAGAAAATTTTTCTTCTTCAAATGGCAGATTATTCATTCACCCATGCTTGATTACTGTACTCTAATGTCTCAATGCTTCTTATGCATTAATCAAACAAACCTCAGGAGATATTCAGCAGCTGGGGGGGATCGGTTTTGGGTAGTCTGAATGGAGATTGGAGGGGTTCCTAGAAGGTCACCTCAGAGTCTTGAGTGCAGCAATTCCCGAACTTCTACCATTAGAAAGCTGTTCCTATGTGTGTGTGTGTGTGTGTGTGTGTGTGTGTGTGTGTGTGTGTCTGTGTTTTAATTGAGACAGGGTCTCACTCTGTCACCCAGGCTGGAGTCAAGTGGCACAATCTTGGTTCACTGCAACTTCCACCTCCCGGGTTCAAGTGAGCCTCCCGATTAGTTGGGACTATAGGTGCCTGCCACCAAGCCCGGCTAATTTTTTGTATTTTTAGTAGAGGTGGGATTTCGCCATATTGCCCAGGCTGATCTTGAACTCCTGAGCTCAGACAATCCATCTGTCTTGACCTCCCAAAGTGCTGGGATTACAGGCATGAGGCACTGCACCAGGTCTGTTTTTTTTTTTTTAATGAAAAATGTATAGGTCTTCTTTTAAAATGCATGTCCTCCTGGGATCCCTCTTCTATACCCATGTTCTTTTGTAGACTTGTTCTAGAGCATTAAAGCTTGAAGCAAATCTTAATTATCATTTGGTCCAGTCTCATTTTTAGAGATGAAGATGTGAGGCTGAGAAGACATGCATGTCTAGATCAAGGTCTCATTGCCAGTTAGCAGTAAAGTTGGACTCAGTATCCTATGTCTCCTGCCTCTTTTCCAGAAAGCTTTATGTGTCTTATGGCATCCTGAGGAGACAACTTTTTTCAGATGTGTCAACTTGTATTAAATTCCATGCTTAAAAATATCTCATGTAATGCAGTTTGATTAGCATTTCTCTAGAGTCACTATAATTCTAGGGATGGCACGCACTGGGGTAATTATATATAAAATTTCCTCTTCGTTTTAAGTCACTTCCAAGATCCAATGGTTATTTTAAAACTAGAGTGGGAAGTAGCATATTTGGCTAGCAGCACTGTTAGAAACAGAAGAGTTAGAATGACTGGCAGGTGCTGATAATCTCTTTGTCAATTCCACTAAAAATGGACAGTGTTGGACTTCATTCCTACCCAGCAACACCACCAAATGTAATAGGTATGTCTAGGTGGGAGAGGAGGAGCCCCAAGTAGCACAGAAAGAGGAAATAAGTGAAAGGAAAGAAAGAGAAAACTTTAAATCTATTTGTTTATGTAGGTGTCTCCAAGGAATCAGTATCACCCATTGCCTGCCTTGGGAAATTTCTGAAAAGTCCAGGGGAATCTGGACCCCAAAAGGGTCAGTATTGTGAGCAGGAGGAACCCTCAGTGCCTCTGGCATTGTGGGTCATGGACTTGGAATGCTTTTCCTTGTAGAAAAACAGGAAGTGTTCCAAGCAGAATATGCTATTCCTTGCTTTGACAATTTTCTGTAATTCACTTGAGTCAAATCCAGATAAATTTTGAGTTCTGCTTATTCGTTGTATATTTTTATTTCCATTTATCTACTTAAATAGTTTTCTTCTAAAATCCAAGATGGTTCTTCTGTGTCTAGTTGCTTCATTTCTCTTGAAAAGATTTCGCAAGCAGATTCATAGAGATGATTTTTCTCTACCTCACAGGAAATAGGAATTTCTAGTACTAGTATGTCATAGAGCCATGATTCTTAAGTGTTTGTGTGTATTGCATTCACCTGGGGAGCTTGTTGAAAACACAGGTACCTGGGTCCCACGACAGATCTACCTGATAAGAACGTAGTGGAATGGGACCAGGGCTGTGCGTTTTTAACAGTTATTCTTGGTGCCTTCTGCACCCACCCTATAATTTTGGTGTTCTCCCAAGTTTGAGATACATGTCAAAGGGACATAGATAGGAAGAAAGGATGGTTAGCAATGGTATGACTTGGGTGTTGAGAAAGCCCCCGTGCCCACATTCCCTATTCATTCTATTGTAAACATTTATTGAGCCACCTATTTACTGTGTGCAGAGAACATCATGAGACTCTGGACTCACACAGGTGGCTAAAACACAGAACCAGCTGGGCATGGTGGTTCATGCCTGTAATCCTAGCACTTTGGGAGGCCAAGGTGGGCAGATCACAAGGTCAGGAGTTTGAGACCTATCGGGGGAACCCACCCCCGATAATTCAACGTTATTTCACGTAGGTTCTTTTCTGTTTCCCTAAGTGTCAGTTGGTCTGAGAAATAAAGGGAAAGAGTACAAAAGAGAAATTTTAAAGCTGGGTATCTGGGGGAGACATCACATGTCAGCAGGTTCCATCATGCCCCCCAAGCTGCAAAACCAGCAAGTTTTTATTAGTGATTTTCAAAGGGGAGGGAGTGTACGAATAGGGTGTGGGTCACAGAGATCACACGCTTCACAAGGTAATAAAATATCACAAGGCAAATGGAGGCAGGGTGAGATCACAGGACTGGGGCGAAATTAAAAATGCTAATGAAGTTTCATGTCCCACTGGGCACACATTGTCATTGATAACATCTTATCAGGAGACAGGGTTTGAGAGCAGACAACCGGTCTGACCAAAATTTATTAGGTGGGAATTTCCTTGTCCTAATAGGCCTGGGAGCACTACAGGAGACCGGGGCTTATTTCACCGCTTATCTGCAACCATAAAAGACAGACATTCCCAGAGCAGCCATTTTAGAGACCTACCCCTAGGAACGCATTCTCTTTCTCAGGGCTGTTCCTTGCTGAGAAAAAGAATTCAGCGATATTTCTCCTATTTGCTTTTGAAAGAAGAGAAATATGGCTCTGTTCCACCCCACCCTCAGGCAGCCAGACCTCATGGTTATCTCCCTTGTTCCCTGAACATCACTGTCATCCTGTTCTTTTTTCAAGGTGCCCAGATTTCATATTATTTAAACACACATGCTTTACAAACAATTTGTGCAGTTAACATAACCATCACAGGGTCTTGAGGCGACATACATCCTCAGCTTATGAAGATGACAGGATTAAGAGATTAAAGTAAAGACAGGCATAGGAAATCACAAGAGTGTTGATTGGGGAAGTGATAAATGTCCATGAAACCTTCACAATTTATGTTCAGAGATTGCAGTAAAGACAGGTGGAAGAAATTATAAAAGTATTGATTTGGGGAACTAATAAATGTCCATGAAATCTTCACAATTTATGTTCTTCTGCCAAGGCTTCAGCTGGTCCCTCTGTTCAGGGTCCCTGACTTCTCACAACAGAGAGCAGCCTGGCCAATATGGTAAAACCCCGTCTCTCCTAAAAATACAAAATAGCCAGGTGTGTTGGTGCATGCCTGTAGTCCCAGCTACTCGGGAGGCTGAGGCAGGAGAATCACTTGAACCTGGGAGGTGGAGGTTGCAGTGAGCCGAGATCATGCCACTGCACTCCAGCCTGGGCGACAGAGCGAGATTGTCTCAAAAAACAAACAAACAAACAAAAAACACAGAGTTTGCCCTCAAGTTGCTCACAGTTTAGGACAAATAAATATGATCACATCTATTTACAACCCAGAAATCTCCAGTACTGAAGAGTATTAAAGGTGGTGTGGGTGGGGAGGTCAGTAGAGATTTCACAGAAAAAAGTGATATTTGAGCGAAGTTTTCAAAGAAGAGTCACAGTTCACTAGGCAGACAATGGGGAAGGGACGTCTAGGTAGAGGGAAGGGCCGGTGCAAAGACTTGGGGGTTGAAAAGTGTGTGAGATTGGAACCTGGAATACAGGTGCTGTCTGTATGGCTGAAACATACTGGGGTGTGTGTAGCGGGAGAAAAGCTTGGAAAAAAAGCCTAAGAAGTATAGATTTTTGGAGGTAGATTATAGCAGAAAGGTCACTGACAAGAAAATAGGTTGTATGCAAGTAGAATTATTGTTTCATAATTTGTTACTGACATTTGGTGTTGACTCATTGTTAATTAATGTGGTCCCCTGCACTACAGCACTACCCCAGCCCATTTTTGATCTCATCTTGTGATAGTTAATATACTTTGCGGCAAACTCATTCTACCCTTTTAAGAAATTTCTTCCTTTATTTTTCTCTCATGCTCTGGTTCTGAGGCAATGCTTGAGCCTGTAGTTCCTAGCATTATTTCTATTAGGTTTGTGAACGCTGTTATTAAAATTTGTGTCTGGTTCCTTTAAATCTTAATTATAAATTAAGCAGCAATACCAAATGAAGTTCGCGTGATGGGATGGAAAATGTCAACTGTCTTTTTCCTATTAGACTGACTTATGGATATATCTCAGTTTGTTTTTTAAGTTTTCATTTCTTTTTAATGTCAAGACAACTTAATAAAGCTCCGTCTAGAGTTTTAACTTAATGGCTGTCAGAATCAGCCTTGATAATTGCTTCTTTTGGGCTATCTGCATGTCTTCTTTCCATCGGTAACAAAATCAATACTGACACCAATTCAGAGCATTAGACTCCCCAACGTGCTTTCATGTGCACTTTTTAAATGGTTTGACCAGCAACCCTCTGAATTTCACAGAATATTATTATGATTTTCCAGTGTAACAGGTGAGGAAACAGAGACTCGGCCTCATTAAAATTTTGCTGTACTAATGATTTTTTGATATTTACTATGGCTGGTATTTTATGTGACTCTTTGAGAGACGGTAAGTTCTCCTTCCTTTTAAAACCGTCAATAATGGAGCCACCAAAGCCAAAGCTTTAAGTGCTGGTGTGGCCTTTTGGTACTCATGATTAAGATCACATTTATTTGTAGTAATAATTCAGTATTACATCTCCCAAAGAGATGTACTGAGCAAGCACTGCAGTGACAAGATAAGTTGCCCTGTTTTGTTCCATATGTCTGTGCTCTAAGTATTCCATAGTTTTAATTGGTTCCCTGCAGAATAACGTTTACAAGCATATGGTATGGAAAATGCTGACTGCTTTTGTTACCATGTATTTTAGTACTTGTGGTGGCCCCAGTTCACTTAGCCTTTAAATGTGATTATGAGGTTATTTAATACACTTTGTGGAGTACTTTTCCTTAACCTGCTTACCAAGTGTTAAATGCCATCGATATTGTGTATTGGGTAGCCCGTCCGTAGTTGGCCAGAGCACGAATTCACAAAAGCTTTCATCATGGGTTTGTACTGCAAGGATGCTCTCTCTCTCTCCTTGCCTCATGTGCAGTTTTCAAAGGCACTGCGAGGCTGCCTTCAATTATGCTTGAGAGTAAGACGCGCTGTTGGGAGCACGAAAGAGCCAAGAGGCACACAATAGAGCTCTCTGGCGCCTCGTTTGGGAGATTTACCAGTGATCCCTTGAAAAGGGAAAAGGGATTACAGATGTGAAATTAGACACAAAGATTGAAGAGGGGACCAGCTGTATTTTTGGATATTAGAGTTACTTTGGCACTTGGGTGGTTTCCTCGGGGAGTACAGTGGCAGAGTGCAGTTGAATTATTAATATTTCTGAGACTATGTACAAGGCTTCTTTTTTAAAAAAACTTTTATTATGGAAAATTTAAAACATATACAAAAGTGGAAAAAACTGAGTAATTAATCCTCAGTGGACCTATGACTTAGTGTATTAGCTTTCTAGGGATGATGTAACAAACCACCAAAATTGGAGTGACTTAAACAACAGAAATTTACTGTCTCACAGTTCTGGAGGCTGGAAGTTCAAGATCAAGATGTTGGCAGGGCCAGGCTTCCTCTGAAGGCACTGGGGAGGGATCTGTTCCAGGCCTCTCTCCCAGCTCTTGGTGGTCTCAGACGATCCTTGGTTTGTGGATGGGCTTCTCCCTGTGTCCTCACATCACCTTCCCTCTGTTCACATCTCTGTGTTTAAATTTCCCCTTTTCATAAGGTCACAGTCATGTTAGATAAGAGTCCATCTAATGACAGCATTTCAGCTTAGCTAATTACATCTGCATGACCCCAGGTCCAAATAAGCTTATATTCTGAGGCACAGGGGTTAGGACCCCAACATGTTGTGTTGGGGAAGCACATAATCCATAATGCTTACCTTGAATAATTATCAATGTTTTGCTAATCTTGTTTCATCTGTTCCTTACCACACATACGCACTTTTGTTTCCTGTGGTATTTTAAAACAAACCACAGACGTATCATTTTACCTGTTAAGTTCTTCAGTATGTATCTCTGATCAATACAGAGTTTTGAAGTGTGAGGGGGTGTGTGTGTGTGTGTGTGTGTGTTGGGTATATGTTTTCCATAATCATCATGTAAAATTTTTTTTAACTTAATGAGAAGCATGAAAAGAAGAGTAAAGGCTCCTGCTACTCTTCAGCCTGGGAAACTCTTATCTTTCTTCCCTTGAAGAAAGGCAAAAGTAACTTCCTCTGTGAAGCCTTCCCAACACTTAGGGCAATTAATGGCTCCTGTCCTCTGTGCCCCCAGGTTGTTCTTCTGTGACTTGTAATGTATAAGTAATTGTACTGTATTTGTGCAGCAGAGGTGAAAAAAAGACTGGCTTTTGTGCATCGTCGCTCTGTCTCTCTTCCTCCACTTCTTAGAAGAGATGTTTCTAGAAGCCCACTGAGGGGCAAGGAGCTGAGGAGGAGCTCAGGGAGGGGGTGCGGTGGGGAGAGTTTGGAATATGCACGTGAGGGTGCTTGGATGGTGGGGCTTGCAGACGCTATACCCTCAGTGGAGGTTGCTGGCCGTGAGGGCAGTGTTCTAGGGCCTACCCTTCCAGGTGCCAAGGGCTTTTGTGGGTATGGCGTGGTATCTGTTTCTGTTGTTTCTAGGTGGGGCCAAACAATAGAAGTCTTCTATATATGCAGGTGTTTGTGGTCATCTGTATAAATGTTGACTATTTTCATTTTTTTACAATGTCGCTACCTACAGTGTAATTTTAAAAAATTGTCGTAGTAACTAGGCTGGGTGTGGTAGCTCATACCTGTAATTCCAGCACTTTAGGGGGCTGAAGCAGGCAGATTGCTTGAGGCCAGAAGTTTGAGGCCAGTCTGGGCAACATGGTGAAACCTCATCTCTACTAAAACTACAAAAATTGGCCAGGCGGTGTGGCATGTACCTGTAGTCCCAGCTACTCGGGAGGCTGAGGCAGGAGAACCACTTGAAACCAGGAGGTGGAGGTTGCAGTAGCCTGAGATTGCACCCCTGCACTCCAGCCTGGGCAACAGAGTGCGACTCTGTCTTAAAAAATTGTCATAGTAATTTATATTTGCCTCATTTGCCCCGAGATAATTAAGATTGATCACTGTAAGTTTAGAAACACATATAAAATGGCTAGCAGATAGCATGAGGAAGGGCTGAGCAGGGCCTTGGAGGCCCAGGATTACCAAAGCACTAGACACAGCTGTTAGCAAACATAGTATAGTTATCTCTTGGTTTCCACAGGCAACTGGTTCCAGGACCCTCCCTGGATACCAAAATCCATTGATGCTCAAGTCCTTGATACAAAATTAACTAGTATTTGCATATAACCAACATGCTTCCTCCTGTATACATTAAATCATCTCTAGATTACTAATGATACCTAAAACAATGTAAATGCTATGTAAATTATTGAAGGAATAATGACAAGAAAAAAAGTCTGCATATGTTCAGCACAGATACAACCATCCATTTTTTGTTTTTCTTTGAGTGTCTTTTATGCCTGGTTGGTTGAATCCATGAATGTCGAACCCAGGGATATGGATGGCTGGCAGAGAGCGAGGTGGTCCTTAAACACACAGGCTTCGGTGATCCTCATTCTAGGACAGTTACAGTCTATATGGATCAAATTTATCTGTCACATAGGGATAATGTAGGACTCCCACACAGGGGTCTGAGAATTTTGTGAAATGATGCCAGGCTCAGAGAAACAACATGACCCATGGTAACTGCCCAGCAGTTGCTCTGTAGGCACCATTCACTTTGGATTTTATGTGAATGGCACTCCCGGAGTTGAGCAATGGTGAGGTACTCTTTGCTGCCATATTGTTATTAACTGGTTGTTGCCACTTAGGTTTCTGTCTTCAGTTATGGGGATTTGCTAGCCAGGGAGTGGGAAAGAGGACCTCCCTCTCTGATGATGTCAAACCTGCCTTTCTTCTCTTGCCCTCACTCCACATCTTACTGTCAACACCTGCTACCACACATCTGGAATCCAATCCATTGAGGATTTTTTTTTAGCATGTTCTCCCTCCTTTCCACTCTGAGACTCTAAAGAGGGAACTAAATTATCAGCAAATTAAATTATGAGTGTATTAAAAAGTTACTCCTTGTAGCAAAAAAAAAAAAAAAAAAAAAAGTTGGGGAGTCTTGCTCTCTTCTTTTGATAAAATTTATATTTAATAGGACCTATTTTATAGCTGTTTATTACGGCAAAAGATTTGGGTGATCTGATGCATTTTATTATGTATTGTTAAGGGTTTTCATAAGTAGTTTAAAAAACTTTCTCTGTGTTAAGTGCTCTGGATGGGGATATGTACTTGTTTTTCAAGTCCAAAAAGAAAGAAAGTAAAGCAACAAAATACTCTTCTACTATAACAGCTTTCTTTTAATGTGGCTGATTTATTTAGAACATCAAGATAGAAAACATTTCTGTATTAACGATCTCTTCCATAATCTATTTAGTTAATTATCTCCCTTAAAATTACAAAAATAAAATTCAAATTGATAATATCAAAAAATTTTCCAATTGTCGGGCTCTGGAGACCCAAGTCAATTCTCATAGAAGAGAGAAGACAAAAGGAAGATGTCTGAGCAACTCAAAAATCAGTTATTTACTACTTTGAATCATAAAACCATATTTTCCCAAGGTGGGAAGCCTCTGATGCTTAGAATACTTTAAACTTTCCGTTGGGAGAGTTTCTTCTTAATAGAGCGTGATACTCAATTTATGTCAACATGTTTATGCTTTTAAAATATCAGTGGAATAATATGGAATTTATATATGCATGCATTTCTCTATCTCGCTGCATCTGCATTTACTTTCTGTTGCACTGTTCTTTGCCATAAAATGTGTATTTTAATAAACCTTTGTTGAATATCTACTGTGCACCAGACACTGTTTAGTTTTAAGAGCGTTTTCTATTTTGCAAAATATTTTGAGAGAGAGAGAGAGAGAGAGAGAGAATGATCCTGACAGGTCACCTGGAAGGTGAGAGTTCTTCTGTCACTGAAAAACATACAGTGTAATAAATAATGGCATCATTAAAAACTGTCATCTTTGCAAAGTACAGTAATTGCTCTGCAGATCCCTTCCCTGTGAATCTGCATACCTGCACCGTGCTGGAAATGATCTTCTCTTCCCTTCCGCTTCTAGCCGCTTATCTATTCATTACTGTCAGGTCTGAGTGGGTTTCAGACATGCCAGGTGTGTGGTGTCACCGGCCTGACGTCCGTTCCAAATGCAGACATTTACACTCACGAGTATTAAAGCAATAGATCTTCCTTATGACAACAAAAAGCTGACTGCAGAAAAGCAATGCTTCTGGGAAAAGTCTTTGAGCGCATCTTGGCTTGTTCATGGGGGGAGAAGACCTGACTAATTAGCTCCAGCCCTTCTAATCCGAAGGAGCAGAAATAATTAAAGTATCTGGGGCAACCTGTGCCACACAGCAGCAGGCTACAACAGAAGGGGCGACGCGGTAAGAGGACGTAATCTTAACACAGGCTCCCAAAAGAAAGTTCTGGGAACTTTCCCCCACAAGGATCTATTAAAGTAAAATTAAGATATTTATGAATCACAATTTTTTAAATAAAATGAAAATACTTTAATCTAGAATAGAAGGGAAATTCCTACAAAAATTAGGGCTGCTTAATTATTAAGGTACTAGCCTTCAGGGCAAATTTGAGAAGTCATAACAATCTTTTCTGATTGTTATTGCATTTTGAGGCTGAGTCAGCTATTGCCCTGGGCAGAAGTCCTTTGTCTTAGAGACACTGCTGTGAATGATCATGTACATGTGATTGTGTAAATATTAGGGGAGAAGGAAGGGTTCTATCCTGCAGAATTTCCTAATGGATGTTAACTAACTTCCGTGGTCCTCCCATATGCACCTTGTTCAGGGGGTTGCTAGGAATGGTGGGCACAGTAAACCAGCTCAGACCTGAGCGTATGTGTGGACACCTGCAAGACAGCCTCATGGCACATGTCTGTGCAAAGATGTACAGTTTGTTTTTCAGAAGACTCTGTATTCTAAGTGGAGGGCTTGGAAATGTGTTTGGAAGAGTGGAAAAAGACAGGTGGAAGAGTTTCGAATGGTATCATAGCTTTGTTATTTTGGATCTTTTTTCTTTGCTTTTGATACAAGTTACTGTAAATGTCCTGTGCCACCATTTACTGCCTGTCATGTATGTACTGAATCATATGAGGCTTTTTTCTTGATATATTGTCAGGAAACAGTTAATAAAGAAATCCCATTTACACTCACCTCACATATAGAGTGGGTTTCTTTTTCCTGTCTATGGGAAAAAGGAATGACATGAAAAGCAGGAAGCATGCCTGAGTGCTCTAGTGAATTAAGATTGGAACCAGAATTTGGGGCTATTTCTCCACATCTTATTGTTTTTGTCTTAATTTGTAGCCAGGATAAATATTTAGATACATGTACACATGAGCCTAGGAATAACATTAGGCTGTCAAGATTAAGAGAAGAAAAGCAAACCCGGCCAGGCGCGGTGGCTCATGCCTGTAATCCCAGCACTTTGGAAGGCCAAGGTGGGTGGATCACGAGGTAAGGAGTTCAAGACAAGCCTGACCAACATGGTGAAACCCCCTCTCTACTAAAAATACACAAAAAAAATTAACGGCGTGGTGGCACATGCTTGTAATCCCGGCTACTCAGGAGGCTGAGGCAGGAAAATTGCTTGAACCCAGGAGTTGGAGGTTGCAGTGAGCCGAGATCATACCATTGCACTCCAGCCTGAGTACAGTGGGGGAAAAAAAAAAGAGCAAAAGGCCGGGCGCGGTGGCTCAAGCCTGTAATCCCAGCACTTTGGGAGGCCGAGACGGGCGGATCACGAGGTCAGGAGATCGAGACCATCCTGGCTAACATGGTGAAACCCTGTCTCTACTAAAATTACAAAAAAAAAAAAAAAAAAAAAAAACTAGCCGGGCGAGGTGGCGGGCGCCTGTAGTCCCAGCCACTCCGGAGGCTGAGGCAGGAGAATGGCGTAAACCCGGGAGGCGGAGCTTGCAGTGAGCTGAGATCCAGCCACAGCACTCCAGCCTGGGAGACAGAGCGAGACTCCGTCTCAAAAAAAAAAAGAGCAAAACCACAAAAAGCAAAGCAAGGTGAGGGCTCCCAGTCTTTAATTTTCCTCAGTCATTTTTCTGATACTGAATCAACCTGACATCTCTTGGAAGTATTGCTGATGTAGCCTTAAATTCTAGCTCCACTGAGAACAATTTCCTTGTTCAGTTGTATCACAGGAGGTAGTGTTTGAATCATGTCAGGGTGGTGTGTGATCATTTTGCGTGGTCTGACGTGGTTCATTTTTTTCTTTGTTTGGGTATCCATGGTGTCATAAACACACTGTTGCTCTCCCCTACCCTCTCCCCATAAGACAAAAGATAAAAAAGAATGCCATGAACAGCTGCAACACCTGCCAGGGTTGGGGGTTGGTGGTGTGGGAGAGGACAGAGCAGTTGGTGGGGGAGGAGAAAGGTGCATGGGATGGCAGACAACCTATTCCCTTGTTTTCGCTACTTTAATCTCAGCCTAGGCTGTAGCTGCCCAGGAACTCAGAATTTGGGCTTCTTATTTATTGCTTTGATTTACTCTTTCAACAAATATTTAGTTGACTAATACCAGGCACAAGTCTGACTGCTGAGTCACCTCCACAGATTGAAACCAACGACATGACCCGTTGCCAAGAATGTTCACACGGGGGCCTGGGCTGTTCACAGCACAGGGCAGAAAGGGCATTCCCTTCCTCCTCCCTCCCTTCCGCCCATCCACTCCCTCTCTCCCTCTTACCTTCCTCCCTGCTTCCCTCCCTCTCTTCCTCTTCTTTCCTTGTATTCTTTCTCTCTCTCTCTTGTCTTTCCCTTCCTCCTTCCTTACCCACTTCCTTCCTTCCTCTTACACCTTCCTCCCTCCCTCCCTCCCTCCCTTCCTTCCTTATTTCATTCCTTCCTTCCTTCCTTCTTTCCTTCCTCCCTTCCTTTTCTATTACTTAAGTTTTCAACCATATGTCAGCAGAGAGGACAAAGAGAATGCCACATTCCAATCTCCCAGCTTCAAAAATTGCCAACATTTTGCAAAAAGGGCTAAAGTTGAATACTTAACAACCCTTGGGGAAGGCAGGTGTATGT
The DNA here is from genome assembly GCF_001698545.2 of Rhinopithecus bieti. Taxonomy (NCBI): domain Eukaryota; kingdom Metazoa; phylum Chordata; class Mammalia; order Primates; family Cercopithecidae; genus Rhinopithecus; species Rhinopithecus bieti. The sequence goes on along the minus strand of NW_016810765.1, from coordinate 2,155,254 downwards.
CTTGTTGTCATTCTGCTTGTTAATAGCAGTAAGAAGTTCTTTGAACTTTACAAAATATTTCCCACATTTTGTCAGCCGAATGAGACACTATAATAACTACAAAATATCACAAAAAGCACTATATGAAGTTTTGGAATTTGTTAGAAATCACTGTATGTAAAATCAGTGCCTAAGGGCAAAACCCCTGTCCCTCTGATTATTAATACAATGGATACAGTTTTTGTCTTGAAATCATTTAAACTTGAATTTCAGAGTGACTTTATGCTAGACATGCATTGCTTGCGCAAGGGTTGGGGACAGAGCTAAGAAACACCTGGTAGCTAATTAGAATTATGCCCTTCTAATTTGGTGGTTTCTGTATCCATGTTAGGCCCCAGGATTGGGCCTGCTGGATGTATATGTACTAATAGCAAGTCGTGTTTTGGTAGAGTTCAATAGTGTACCTGTACACACTGCTTGAGATATTTAAAAATGAAGTTATTGCAATTGCTATATCTTCAGAATAATAGATGAATTAGAATGTGGTAGCAACCCAGAAGTGAAGACTCTTGTCTTGAGAGAAAAGAGGAAAATATGTGATGACTTAATACTCATAAAATCCATTACTTTGTAAAATCATTTTAATTCAGTTTTGGAACTTTAGACCATGAAATGGGCAGAATGCACATATCATAATGCTCTGGGGTGTGTGTGTGTGTGTCTGTGTGTCTGTGTGTATATGTATCTGTGTGAGTGTGTGTGTGTAGGGAGAAAGAAAGGGAGAGAAAGTGAGAGCCTGTTAAGCTTGAGACAGGAGTGATTATTTGCAGCCTGTAGTATAACTTTTGACTTTTGTGCTATTAACAAGGTTTTATCCCATGATACTGTTATTTCATAAGAACATGACAAAGACATTATAAGAATGTTGCAAATTATCTTCTGCCCAACTGTTATATCTGGTATTATCGTTTTCACTAACAAAAATTGATTGGAGCATCTCCTGTGTGAAGCACACTGCCTTAGGAAGTCTTGGGGACACAAAGACTTGAGGATCTCAGTTGGCCGACCTGTAAAAACCAGTCTCCAACCCCTGTTCATTGTACAGTGAGATTAGTAACAGTCTTTTGAATAGATTCTCTTAATGAATATATTTATTTCTGAATTCTACTATGTATTACTATACCAGAATATAAGGAACATTGTAAAACATTTTATTATTTATTTTTATTTTTGTAACAGCGGGGTCTCAGTATGTTGCCCAGGCTGGTCTCGAACTCCTGGCCTCAAGCAATCCTCCTGCCTCAGCCTCTCACAGTGCTGGGATTACCGGCATGAGCCACCATTTCTGGCTGTAAACATATTTTTAAAAACAGAAAATGTAAAAGGATGACATAAGTAGGTATTTGCATTGTTTCTTCTCTGATGCTGAGATGCATTACGTCATTTTGGAAATCACTGAAGGGTTTCAACTGGGTGAATCCTGAGGCCTCTGCTAACACTGAGCTTCAACAGATCTAAACAACATAACAGCTATTCTCTGACATTGTGCTTGATCTAGAACAACTCAAGCAGTCCTTTCCAAAAACAGTCGCAGATACATTCTGCAGTTGACAGGGGCCACATGGTCCTTGGGAGCATGTCATGGGTCCTCTTTCAGGCAATTGTTCCCAAACCTGGCTGCTCATGACAATCAATCGTAATATTTCTGGCCATCTGATGAGCCAAAAAAAAAAGAAGACATTTTATTGTTGGTCTAATTTGCATTTCCATGACTACTAATGAGACTGAATATCTTTTCATATATTCATTTCTCATTCTCTGAATTGCCCCGATCACATCCATTACTGATGATTCCACTGGGTTGTTTGTCTTTTTAAAAATCAATATATAGGAACCCTTTGTATGTTAGAAATATTGCTTTTAATGGCAAAATGGTACAAATATTATGCAAAGATTATCATCCACTCTGTTATTTGCCTTTTATCATTCTTTTTGGTGCAATTGTCCTACCAAAATTTTCTTACTTTTAAAGGCATTTAATAATGAAATGTTTGACACCTTAGATTTTTGTTTATTTATGTATTTATGTATTTATTTATTTATTTAGGATCCAGGGGATGTATGTGCAGGTTTGTTACATGGGTGTATTAGGTGATGCTGAGGTTTAGGATACAGATGGTCCTGTCACCTAGGTAGTGAGCATAGTACCCAATAGGTAGCTTTGCAGCCCACTCCCTCCTTCCACCTCCCCCCTCTAGTAGGCCCCAGTGTCTATTGTTCCCATATTTATATCCATGTATAGTCAATGTTTAGCTCCCACTTAAAAGTGAGAACATGCAGTACTTGATTTTCTGTTCCTGCGTTAATTTGCTTAGAATAATGTCCTCCATCCGGCTCCATACATTTTGCTGCAAAGAACATGATTTTGTTCTGTTTTATGTCTGCATAGTATTCCATGGCATATATGTTCCACATTTTATTTATCCAATCCACCATTGATGGGCACCTAGATTGATTCCATGTCTTTGCTATTGGGAATGGCGCTGTGATTAACAAATACGTGCATGTGTCTTTGTGGTAGAATGATTTCATTTCTTTTCTTTTGGGTGTATATCTAGTAATGGCATTGTTGGGTCGAATGGTAGTTCTGTTTAAAATTCTTTGAGAAATCTACAAGCTGATTTCCACAGTGGCTGAACTAATTTGCATTCCCACCAACAGTGACAGTTTAGATTTAATTTTAAGTTTCATTATCATTTTGACATTGGGCAAAACAGAGGAGCAAATGCAGTCCAGTCAAGAGCTAGGAAATCTAGGCTGCTCTTAGCTCAGTCTGAAGTGTATTGTTGCAACATTTTCAGGAAGCAAAGTAGGTAGATTGGGGAAAATATTGTACAGAGTGTGCTGCTGTTGTTTAGGACTCAAATGATAATATCATATTAAATAATGCATGCTTATTGCATACTTAATGCAACTTTATTGAACAAGTTGTTCCATAGATGCCCAAGGCCAGAAAACAAAATAGTTTTTTATTGATGTTACCAGAGTTGAATATGTTAATAATATTTTAGCAGTTTAACTCAATGAGAATAGGATAAACATCCTAAAAGATACACAGAGAAAAATTCACAAATAATATGTTTATGTGAAGACACTGTTTTTGTGTCCATATATAAAAGTGATCTAAAACACTCATAATCACAATAAACATGCATTATACAATATTACCTATCAACATGATAATACTCAAATACACAAGGTTTGAAAACTAGATATTTTTATGGATGGGAAGGTAAATTTCTGTAACTTTCTGGTGAACATTAAAATACATTCTTTGACCCAGAAATTTAAGATCCAGGAAGTTATCCTGAAGAGAGAACTAGGGATAGATACAAAAATTATCTTCCAAAGTATTCACTGCAGTTTTATTTATACCACAAAAATTAAAATATTATAAATTTAATCTCTAACAGTAGAGGATTGACTAAAGTATGACGATCCATATTAAGAAATACTATATACGGGCCGGGCGCGGTGGCTCAAGCCTGTAATCCCAGCACTTTGGGAGGCCGAGACGGGCAGATCACGAGGTCAGGAGATCGAGACCATCCTGGCTAACACCATGAAACCCCGTCTCTACTAAAAAAATACAAAAAACTAGCTGGGCAAGGTGGCGGGCGCCTGTAGTCCCAGCTGCTCGGGAGGCTGAGGCAGGAGAATGGCATAAACCCGGGAGGCGGAGTTTGCAGTGAGCCGAGATCGCGCCACTGCACCCCAGCCTGGGCGACAGAGCGAGACTCTGTCTCAAAAAAAAAAAAAAAAGAAATACTATATACATTAAATATATATAATTCATTCACTTTTTTCAATAGTTGTTGAATACTTACCATGTACAAAGCAGTAGGCTGGCAGCTGGAGTTACAAAAGCAAACAGAAGTCACCTATGGTCACAACAAGATTTAATTTTAGAAGTTGAAAATAATACTTAGAGTGCTGTTAATTTAAAAAAGAGAAGTTAAAAAATATATGTAATAGGATCACACTTGCAAAAGAGAGCACTCATAGAAGTGTAGAAAAAAGATGAGAAGGAATACATTTAATTAGTAATTAATTGGGAATTAGGGGCCTTTTGTGAGTTTCTACAAACGTTTTATAATGAACATAGTTTATGAAGTCATTAACATATAAACCTCAGGTGACGTGAGTGTAGGGTTCTATGTGTGTGTGGCAGGGATATTCTTTCTCATTTGGGCTTTAAAACTCTTGGACTGCCTTTGCTGTTGATCATTTAGTAGCAGAAGCTTTTCTAGCTTTTCCTAAGGCTCAGTTGTTTGTTAGGTGGTTTTGCATGACTCAAACCTGGAGGCCCGAGCACAGTGAAAGGACACAGACAGCACAAGGTCAGAAGACACAAGGAAAGATTTGGGAACTAGAAACATGTTCACAGGAGGCGAAATGAAAAAGACTACAGCTCTTTTTTTTTTTTTTCCCTGCCTCCCAGGTTCAAGTGATTCTCCTGCCTTAGGCTCCTAAGTAGGTGGGATTACAGGCATGTGCCACCACACCTTGCTAATTTTGTACTTTTAGTAGAGATGGCGTTTCACCATGTTGGTTAGGCTGGTCTCGAACTTCTGACCTCAGGTGATCCGCCTGCCTTGGCCTCCCAAAGTGCTGGGATTACAGGCGTGAGCCACCGCGCCTGGCCAAGATTGCAGCTCTTGAGCCTGAAAAGGAAAGGTGAAGAGATTATAAAGATCTGTGAAACCACGGAGGTCAAATTCCTAAAATAGGGCACGTGTTTAAGCTAGAAGGAACCAGTGGGTAATAAAAGCATGCATCTCCCCGCAACAGTGGGATGACTGGAAAACGAAAACATCTCAGGAGGCTATGCAGGACACTTCCCTTAGGGGTCCTTCGGGGAAGTTAAAGCTAATAGGAAAACAACAGCAGTATGTCTATTCCTTAGCAAAGTTCAAGACCTTCCCATAACACTAACCTCGTGACTTTTGTTTTATTTACAAGTACAGTTTCCATTTTGAACAAGGAGGGGATCAGTTCAAGGAAATGACTATTACCGCCTTAAAACAAATATGAGCAAAAGCAGTTCAGCCTGCACACAGTAAGTGCTCAATAACTCAGCTATGCAAAGACAAGAGTTTAGACACCCCTGTGAGTTCATCCCCAGCCAATCAATTGTTTCAGCTTTCCAGCCCCTGCCCGCTAAAGTACCTTTAAAACCCTAGCCTCAGACTGGGCACAGTGGCTCACGCTTGTAATCCCCGTACTTTGGGACGCCTAGGCTGGTGGATCACCTGAGGTCAGGAGTTTGAGACCAGCCTGACCAAAATGGTGAAACCCTGTCTCTACTAAAAGAAAATTAGCTAGGCTATGGTGGTGGGCACCTGTAATCCCAGCTACTAGGGAAGCTGAGGCAGGAGAATTGCTTGAACCTGGGAGGTTGCAGTGAGCCGAGATCGCACCATTGTGCTCCAGCCTGGGCAACAAGAGTGAAACTCCGTCTCAAAACAAACAAACAAACAAACAAACAAACAAACACCCTAGCCTCTGATTTCTTGGGGAGGCAGATTTGAGAAATACCTCTTGACCTCCCACTTGGCTGGCTCTGTGATGATTAAACTCTTTCTTTGCTGCATTGTTTTTTCTGGGCAGTGGGCAAGAAGAACCCATAGAATTGGGACATTTTATTGAAAGGTTTATGGCAGCAGCAACCTTGCTTCTAAGCGGGTGGGGAAGGAAAGAGCAAATGGAGGGACCTAGGCTTATAGGAGGGCCCAGGAAGCCCTCTTTCTGGTCAATTCTTCTGGGTGACTTGAAAGTGCTTTTGCCTAACAAGTGCAGCTTCATTTAATGGGCCGTTGAATCTGAATATGTAGGCATTTTGTGGGCTTTTAAAAGAGATAAGAAGTTAAGAAGTCTCATTTTAGTGGTATATAGGATTACACTTTGAAAGCATATTAAAGTGATTTGAAATACTGGCATAGTCAATATACTTTCTTTTTTACATTGATTATGGAAAGATTCTGTCCATCTATTTTGGAAGTGTATCTAGATAACAAAGCAGTATAGTATCTCTCTCAATCCATTATCATATTCCATTTTGTATTGGGTTTGGACAGCACTGGGTTTAGGCATTCACAAAGGGTTGCCTGTCTTTGAAGATTGCTTGATGCTTGGTGTGCTTGTGTTGGTTGATATTAGGGCATGGATATTTACTCAGCAGACTCAGTCCCTCCAGCCTAGGAGTTTACAAAGTCACATTTGGAAAATGTATACACTAGGCAATAATTATTTGCTGAACATGCTGGACTTGCTCTCACCTCAGGGCCTTGGGACCCACTCTTCCCTTGGCCTGAGACACCCTTAATCCCATTTCCCTACCCTACAGACCTTCACTCAAATGCCACTTTCTTTTCTTTTCTTTTCTTTTTTTAAATTATACTCTAAGTTCTGGGATACATGTGCAGAACATGCAGGTTTGTTACATAGGTATACACGTGCCATGTTGGTTTGCTGCACCCATCAACCTGTCATCTACATTAGGTGTTTCTCCTAATGCTATCCCTCCTCCAGCCCTCCAGCCCCAACAGGCCCACTGTGTGACGTTCCCCTCCCTGTGTCCGTGTGTTCTCATTGTTCAACTCCCACTTATGAGTGAGAACATGCAGTGTTTGGTTTTCGGTTCTTGTGTTAGTTTGCTGAGAATGATGGTTTCAGCTTCATCCATGTCCCTGCAAAGGCCAAGAACTCATCCTTTTTTATNGTCTCGAACTTCTGACCTCAGGTGATCCGCCTGCCTTGGCCTCCCAAAGTGCTGGGATTACAGGCGTGAGCCACCGCGCCTGGCCAAGATTGCAGCTCTTGAGCCTGAAAAAGGAAAGGTGAAGAGATTATAAAGATCTGTGAAACCACGGAGGTCAAATTCCTAAAATAGGGCACGTGTTTAAGCTAGAAGGAACCAGTGGGTAATAAAAGCATGCATCTCCCCGCAACAGTGGGATGACTGGAAAACGAAAACATCTCAGGAGGCTATGCAGGACACTTCCCTTAGGGGTCCTTCGGGGAAGTTAAAGCTAATAGGAAAACAACAGCAGTATGTCTATTCCTTAGCAAAGTTCAAGACCTTCCCATAACACTAACCTCGTGACTTTTTGTTTTATTTACAAGTACAGTTTCCATTTTTGAACAAGGAGGGGATCAGTTCAAGGAAATGACTATTACCGCCTTAAAACAAATATGAGCAAAAGCAGTTCAGCCTGCACACAGTAAGTGCTCAATAACTCAGCTATGCAAAGACAAGAGTTTAGACACCCCTGTGAGTTCATCCCCAGCCAATCAATTGTTTCAGCTTTCCAGCCCCTGCCCGCTAAAGTACCTTTAAAAACCCTAGCCTCAGACTGGGCACAGTGGCTCACGCTTGTAATCCCCGTACTTTGGGACGCCTAGGCTGGTGGATCACCTGAGGTCAGGAGTTTGAGACCAGCCTGACCAAAATGGTGAAACCCTGTCTCTACTAAAAAGAAAAATTAGCTAGGCTATGGTGGTGGGCACCTGTAATCCCAGCTACTAGGGAAGCTGAGGCAGGAGAATTGCTTGAACCTGGGAGGTTGCAGTGAGCCGAGATCGCACCATTGTGCTCCAGCCTGGGCAACAAGAGTGAAACTCCGTCTCAAAACAAACAAACAAACAAACAAACAAACAAACACCCTAGCCTCTGATTTCTTGGGGAGGCAGATTTGAGAAATACCTCTTGACCTCCCACTTGGCTGGCTCTGTGATGATTAAACTCTTTCTTTGCTGCATTGTTTTTTCTGGGCAGTGGGCAAGAAGAACCCATAGAATTGGGACATTTTATTGAAAGGTTTATGGCAGCAGCAACCTTGCTTCTAAGCGGGTGGGGGAAGGAAAGAGCAAATGGAGGGACCTAGGCTTATAGGAGGGCCCAGGAAGCCCTCTTTCTGGTCAATTCTTCTGGGTGACTTGAAAGTGCTTTTGCCTAACAAGTGCAGCTTCATTTAATGGGCCGTTGAATCTGAATATGTAGGCATTTTGTGGGCTTTTAAAAAGAGATAAGAAGTTAAGAAGTCTCATTTTAGTGGTATATAGGATTACACTTTGAAAGCATATTAAAGTGATTTGAAATACTGGCATAGTCAATATACTTTCTTTTTTACATTGATTATGGAAAGATTCTGTCCATCTATTTTGGAAGTGTATCTAGATAACAAAGCAGTATAGTATCTCTCTCAATCCATTATCATATTCCATTTTGTATTGGGTTTGGACAGCACTGGGTTTAGGCATTCACAAAGGGTTGCCTGTCTTTGAAGATTGCTTGATGCTTGGTGTGCTTGTGTTGGTTGATATTAGGGCATGGATATTTACTCAGCAGACTCAGTCCCTCCAGCCTAGGAGTTTACAAAGTCACATTTGGAAAATGTATACACTAGGCAATAATTATTTGCTGAACATGCTGGACTTGCTCTCACCTCAGGGCCTTGGGACCCACTCTTCCCTTGGCCTGAGACACCCTTAATCCCATTTCCCTACCCTACAGACCTTCACTCAAATGCCACTTTCTTTTTCTTTTCTTTTCTTTTTTTAAATTATACTCTAAGTTCTGGGATACATGTGCAGAACATGCAGGTTTGTTACATAGGTATACACGTGCCATGTTGGTTTGCTGCACCCATCAACCTGTCATCTACATTAGGTGTTTCTCCTAATGCTATCCCTCCTCCAGCCCTCCAGCCCCCAACAGGCCCACTGTGTGACGTTCCCCTCCCTGTGTCCGTGTGTTCTCATTGTTCAACTCCCACTTATGAGTGAGAACATGCAGTGTTTGGTTTTCGGTTCTTGTGTTAGTTTGCTGAGAATGATGGTTTCAGCTTCATCCATGTCCCTGCAAAGGCCAAGAACTCATCCTTTTTTATGGCTGCATAGTATTCCATGGTGTATATGTGCCACATTTTCTTTATACAGTTGATCATTGATGAGCATCAAATGCCACTTTCTAATGAGCCTCGCCTCAGCATATGCCATTTCCTGTTTCATGATTTCTTCTTCTCCATTTAAATTATCTGATTATTTGGTTCATCAGTTCTCCATGCACTAAATTGCAAGTGCAGTGAGGGATGAGATTTTTGTCCATTTGGTTTATTGCTATATCCTCAGAGCCTAGAACAGTGCCTGGCACAAGCAGGTTTTTATTGTTTGGGTGACAATAGTAAATCAAATTGATGAAACTGTACATTTATCCTTATTATTATTGTCCCTTTTATTTAGGCATGATTTGTCTGTTTGTGAATCATCCATAGCACAATTTGAACTGTATCAAGGGACATCAGTATTAAGATTGAGCACCTGTGGGTCTCTGAATATGTGGAGATGTGAGATAGGAAGGGGCCCACGGATCTTCAGTGAGGAGTGCAGAGGATCTTTGGGGTCAGGAGTCTTTTTTGGGTTCCATGAACTAGTCGGTTTCACTGGCTGCCCCTACAGATGGGCCCATTCCCTCAGGGTGCACCAGAACCATGGGGACCTCCCATCGCCTGCCCCAGATGCCTGAAATCAGTCCCCAGACTTTTCTGCCTTGGCTTGACCCCTGTGTTTGCTCTGTTTGCACAGCCAAGGTCATTTGTGGGGGAGAGCTTGAGAGTGGGCCTTGTATTCTCTAGTTTTTAATTCCAATTTGAAAAGCTTGAGCTCACCTACAGGGTGAGTCTACATGACTAATTTTATGTTTTATTCTTCCAAGCAGGCAGGAGTTTGAGCATGGTTACCCTTTGCTGCTCCGCAATTCTGTCTTATCAGTGGTTACTGGTAGGAATTGGGCACTTAGGAACATCTGAGATATTCTGAGGCCAAGCCTATCCCTTTCAGGGCTTACTGGTGGCACAAAAGGTACCTTCTGGTTGGGCTGTCCCTTTCTGTCTGGTCCGCCATTCTAAGCTGGGCTGAAATTTCCAGTCATCTTTTTGGATTATGGCATGACTTCTGGAGGGTCTCTTTACAATGAGAGCATATTACATTGGTGACACGTTAACTCAGGAGTACTTATTGGCGTATATTCTTCATTGGAGTTGCTGGTGGAGGAGCAGAGCCTGGGCACCAAGATGGTATATTTTGATGGATGGGATTGGAGGGGGAAAGAGAGTGCTGAAGCCTGGAAACTGTATATGCTCTGGGGATGGCAAATATGGGTGAATGGCATTGGAAGAGGCCATGACCATGAAGGAACTTGATGCATAGGATGAAGGGAAGTGGGGAGAGAAATGAGGGAACATGAAAAGAGAGACATGTTGGCCAGGCGCAGTGGCTCATGCCTGTAATCCCAGCACTTTAGGAGGCCGAGGCGGGTGGATCACCGGAGGTCAGGAGTTTGAGACTAGCCTGGCCAATATGGTGAAACCCCATCTCTACTAAAAATACAAAAATTAGCTGGATGTAGTAGCAGGTGCCTGTAATCCCAGCGACTCAGGAGGCTGAGGTAGGAGAATTGCTTGAACCTGGGAGGCGGAGGTTGCAGTGAGCCAAGATCACGCCATTCCACTCCAGCTTGGGTGACAAGAGCGAAACTCCATCCTAGGAGAAAAAAAAAAAAAAGACAAAGAAAAGAGAGGCATGTGGCACCAAGGAGAACCTCAAAATTTTGCAATGGGGTATGCTATGGTCCTCACCTATTATACCTTTTTCTTTTTAAATGGAGAGAGATATATCAGCAAAGAAAGATTAATTAATTTACATTTAATCCATGTAAATTAACCTTGTAATTATCTTACAGGGTTCCTGAGTTGTGAGAGTTTGTGTAGCATGCTTTGGGGTTGCAATCTTCATTTAGCACCTTTTCTTAAGTATAACTGGTTTTGGGCTTGGTAATGAATTGGCACACAAATCTTGCTACACTTCCCATGTCTTCTTTCGTGTAAGTTGAGGGTCGAACATAAAGCTATGTCAGGGAATGATCAAGCCTAGATAAGAAGCAAATAGGTCAGCTTTGGGGGTAATTTTGATCTCACAAATGTCTGAAGTCTTGCTGTATTTCATTCTCTCTTCTCCCTGAATTCCATGCTCACTTGTGTGGACGCTGAGGTCCTCATAGTGTTAAGAAGTCATTATGGCATTAGTACAGGACGGAGGAGATGGGGCTTACTGCACTGCGCCATGGGATTCTGGGAACCACCCTGGTCCATCACAGACTCCTCTGACCTGTAAAAAGTGCTGCTAATCTTCTTACTGTCTGCCTTATAAGATTTGGGAAGAGAAATGAGGTAATGTCTACGTAGATCTTTGAGCTTCTCGGAAGAATAGCATTCTGCAGTAATATGATTTCCTAATGTGTTTGTTTGTGTTGTAATAGACTGTAATTCCATTTACCTACCTTTCTTTAGGAGCTCCTAGAATATTTGACTGTCTTGCCCAGGGGAAGCAGTCTGACACTGAGAGTGAGAACTGGACCTAGACTAGAACCCTTAAAGCACATTGAGCCAAGTGAGCCAGCTATGAATTTATGAGTGTAGGGAAGGATACTGGGAGAGGAAGAAATGGAAGCTGGATTTGGTCATGACGAGGGAGGGGATTATAATTTTCTTCAGAGAGTTTATATCATACTTTTAAATCATGCTGTTTTGCTGAGGATCAATATTTCAATTTTGAAAAAAATATTTATACTGCTCTCATTGTCTATAATGATGGACTAACCTAGCCCCCTCCAAGATTTGGTTTGTTATATTTATTGAGCCACAACCTATTGTGTTTGACTCTGATACCAGCAGTTCCATACAAACACTGACAAATTTTTAGATTCATTTGTAAAGTATGTAGTAGATTACTAAATAATACTTCATTTTTGTTCTGCATATAAATACTTTTTTAAAAGAATTAAAACAGTCATGAGCAATCTAACCTTTTATATAGCCTTTGGAACAGTATTACAACTAAGTTGGCTTTCTAGGTAGTTCTAAAATGAGAAGTTAAAGCAAGTGATGAAAAGTGGGGAAAGTATGTACATGTGTCATCTCTGACATACCATAAAGTTGTTAATTTATATGACAATTATCTGTATTGGATAGTTTTGCTATGACATTTACTAGAAGCAGTTGGTTCTTTGGAAGTTTCAAAAGAATGTCAGCTTTCCACAAAGAAATTTTCAAATAACTATTTAGTCAACCAGAAAATGAAATAGCAAGTATTCTCTTCCAGAGGGGTAAGTATATACTTTTTCTTTTTTTTTTGAGATGTAGTCTTGCTCTGTCGCCAGGCTAGAGTGCAGTGGTACAATCTTGGCTCACTGCAACCTCCGCCTCCTGGGTTCAAGCGATTCCTCTGCCTCGAACAGTGCCTGGCACTAGCAGGTTTTTATTGTTTGGGTGACAATAGTAAATCAAATTGATGAAACTGAGTCTCCTGAGTAGCTGGGACTACAGGCATGCACCACCACACCTAGCTAATTTTTTGTTTTGTTTTGTTTTGTTTTTTAGTAGAGGTGGGGTTTCACCATATTGGCCAGCATGGTCTCGATCTCCTGACCTCATGATCCGCCTGCCTCAGGCTCCCAAAGTGCTGGGATTACAGGCATGAGCCACTGCACCTGGCCGACTACATACACTTTTTAAGAACAACTAATTTTTATTTTCTGACACACTAAAGTGTTACAAGTTTCATTTACTAAATTATAGAATAGAATACAGAGAGAACATACCTTGTTACCCAAAATGTGACATGAAAAAAATAAATCCTTACCAAACTCTGTGTCTGTTTGCTTATGTTGCATGCCAGACACATATGAAAAAGGTCATTTTGTTTGTTTCTTAAATTAAGAACCTCTTATATAAAGAAATGATATAGAATACTATGCCGCTTAGAACAAAATGATACTAAAAATATTATGACTCAGAGATACAGTTCATATGAAGTTAAATTATGAGTAATCTTAATAAAACCACATTTTCTCTTCTGGAAAGTTTACTAGAGTTTGAGTGAATATTTCAGAGTGTTAAACACTTTGTACAATTTTTATGTTCTCATGTAAAGCTTCATGATAAATTTATGATTTTCTGCCATTGTGTATAAATATAGATAAGGCATATATTTTTAAAGATAAAAAATATGTTTATATTAATCTGTCACCAGTTAAGTTGTGATGTTTTATTTGAATTTGTTTCAGAATCGAAGCAAACGCTTGGAGAAGGTCCATGTGGTTATTGGGCCTAAATCATGTGACTTGGATTCTCTCATTTCGACCTTCACATATGCTTACTTTCTAGACAAGGTGAGGGAAAAAAAGGGTAATACTTCTTATATTTTGAATTATTATGTAACTTTTAAGAATAAACATTTTCTCAAAACAAAGGAACCTATTAACTTAATTTTTAATGTTCTGATTTATTGTTGCAGAGCATAAAGTATTATCATCCATGAGTCAACAAATATTTGTTGGGCACCTACTATATGTTAGGCATTGTTCTGGCTATTTCTTTCCAACTCTCCTTATAAAACATTGTTTCAATAAGGTCAATATTTTCAAATAAAACATTTAAAATGTTCATAATAATTGATTAATTTTATGGAAATTCATAGAACTAATAAAAGTAAGAATCAGATTTCTTGTTTTCCTTTCTCATCCTTGCTGATAGTCCTGCCTTTGGGAGCAAAAAAATACATGCAGAATAACTTGTGTGAATAGTACATGAATGGCAGAGCACACTGGCTAGAGTTTTCAGTGACAGGTATTACATGTCAAATCTGCTTCCTGTCGGTCCTTGTTTGCTTTTGCCTTGTAGTCCTGACTTTGTGCAGCAAGATCATCCTCAGTTAGTGATCATCTCCCTTGAGGAAGACTCTTTCTATTCTGTGAAGCATACGATGCACCTATGGAAGTGGAAAAGACCTTTCAACAAATGACTTTAAAACTTTAAATCTATAAAATTGATGAGCTCATGATGATGGGCTTTTATTAACTTAAAGCCTAAAATGTATGGTATGAGTGTCTAGGTGCTATTTTCAATGTCACGCAATTTTTAATTTTTCAGAATCTGATTTGTTGTATTGCAATTTTGTTTGGATCCTTGGCCCCTGACAGTAGGCAGAGCTGGTCTAAAGCGATTTAAATTCACACGAAGCCTAGTCTTCCAGAATGAGCTGTGGGTGGCCAGAACTGCTCTAGGGCAGAAGCTGATAAAAACGCTGGGTAAAATATTCTGATCTCTACATGTGGGCTTTATATTAAATTTATCTTAAAATTTGTTGAACTTTACAAGGGAGATTAATTGGTATGAGGAGATAAATGTGCCTCTGTTAAGACATGCATATTAACACTAATTTTGTTAACTGGTATTTTGACTCCTGGAAGAAAATGTTACTTATCTAGAGAACATGGAGTTGACAAAACCAAACTGATTTTTAGAGTGATAGTGGCATGGACTTGGAAATGATTTAATAATAATACCACCACTACCACCTACTACAACGTCTTGACATCCAATAAAAGGGGTAGAAAAAGTAATTGTGATAGATGAAACACACAGATAGATAAAAATAAAAATACATGTGGATTCTCTTCTTCAAAGGTTTGCCAGTAAGCATGGAGATGAATGTGGAATTACTGTAAGGTCTCATACTGAGAATTTGGTTACATTTCTCTGCCTCTCTCTTAGTTTACTGGCCCCCCCGGCTAGTGGCCTGTGTCTCCATTTAAATTTTCTTCAATAACCCAACTACTCCCTCTCAGAGTACAAACATGTGGGATAAGGAAAGAGTTTTTCTGCCTCATGCGTACGACCCCATTTAAATCCTTCTCATTCTGGTAAGTGAGCCGCATTTGCAGATAGGGAACACAGTCTCAGAGAGGAAACTGACTTTCTCAAACTTACGTAGCAGAGACTGGGACTGAAACCTAGTTCTTGTGACATCAACTTCAGAATAGGTCCTGCCAGGAGAGGCTCAGGTCACATGCCTGATTTACATGTTGATTCTTCCCCACTCAAGTTTCAATATCAGGAGTTAGAACCTTCCATTCATTAGGAAAAATAACTAGCCATACGTAAGTTGTTAACACTTATTATGCAACTGTGATTCAGTATTAGCATAAGAGGAGGGAGAAAACCCACTTTGTTGGAGTGGTTTCGTGCTTTGTATGCTATAGCAGTGGCTGATTCGTTTCTTTCATTCAACAAATATGTACTAAATGTTTACTATGTGCCAGACTGTTTTCTACACTGGAAACATAACTGAACAAAACCGTCCAAAAGCCCTGCCTTCTTAATGCTAGAAAGGGGAGACAGATAATAAAGATGTTAAAACTGTGACAAGCTGGTGATGGTGTGACAGTAAAGGCCATTTACTTTATGCACAAATTCCATGTCACTTAACCCCACATTCTCTCAGTGATAGTTAGGATTATTGCTGTATATTCATAGTAATTTTTAAAGCATCTTTATTTTTTACATTCCCGTACAAAAACAAGTTTATTATTGTGACTCTACAATTCTCTACCTCTCGCCTATCTCCTGTTTTCTTTGGTTGCCACAGATCCGTTTTCTAAGAGACTTGTTAATAAAAAATGTTTTTTATGATTTAAGAAATCAATAGAGATCACAATCTGATAGTCTGTAGGCTGAAGCTGACTCATAAATGAATTTCTACTGACATTCTGAATTTTACAAAATGAATTGTAGTAATTAAATTTCACAAATAATACCCCAAATCTAGACATCTAGACTTATAGCTTCTCTTGGGTAATTAAATTTTTTATTTATTTTTTTATTTTTTTATTTTGAGATGGAGTCTTGCTCTGTCCCCAGGCTGTAGTGCAGTGGCACAATCTTGGCTCACTGCAAGCTCTGCCTCCCGGGTTCACACCATTCTCCTGCCTCAGCCTCCTGAGTAGCTGGGACTACAGGTGCCTGCCATCACGCCTGGCTAATTTTTTTGTATTTTTAATAGAGATGGGGTTTCACCATGTTAGCCAGGATGGTCTCGATCTCCTGACCTCGTGATCTGCCTGCTTCAGCCTCCCGAAGTGCTGGGATTACGGGCATGAACCACCGCACCCAGCCCGGTAATTTAAAGTTTTAACAAAACTGGGCCTGAATTTTTACATGTGAAACATTGGCTGGGGCTGAGTGACAGGCATCCCACTTAGATGCAACATACGTGCCTTCCTCTGTCCCCACAGTCCCCACCCACCCTGCCTCAATTGTCCTGATTTTGTGCCAAGTTTATAAAGATATGTGAGTTTGTTACTCTTAGAGAAGAGAATGTGTTTTATATATAAATATATTTATTTACATTTTAGCCCCTGCACAATTTATGTATATGCATATGTTTAAATTTATATATAAGTATATATTTATATGTTATCTATTTATTTAAATTTTATTTATATGTAATATATATTTATATATACAAATGGTGCAGGGTCTAAAATGAGACATCAAATAAAGCATGAGACATTTCAAGCAGGGTAACAAGAGGTTAAAAAATGTTAGGAGCCACTCAGAGCATAAGGCCCTATTAATTGGGTTCAGGAAAATTTGGTTATGAATGCCACGTGGTTTAGTGAGGTCAGAAGACTCCCATTCCTTTTACCAGTTACCCCGAGGCTGGAGAAAATATAATTGTATTCTTTCCTCCTGCTATTTTCGTAATTCAGTCAACTTTTTTCTTGGTAGGTCAGTCCACCAGGGGTTCTGTGTTTACCAGTGCTGAACATACCAAGAACTGAATTCAACTACTTCACCGAGACGAGGTTTATTTTAGAAGAGCTAAATATTTCCGAATCATTCCACATATTCCGGGATGAAATTAACCTGCATCAATTAAATGATGAAGGGAAGTTATCGATAACACTCGTTGGCAGCAACGTGCTGGCGAGGTAAGATCCATTGTGAAGCTCTGAGATTTAATCCTTCATTGAAGGTTCTTCTGGGCAAAGTGTCACTTTACTCAGGACTTTTGTGGTTTAGGCAGATGTATTAAAAGCAGAGGACATGCTGGTCTTGGTGGCTCACGCCTATAATCCCAGCACTTTGGGAGGCCAAGGCAGACGGATCACTTGAGGCCAGGAATTCGAGACCAGCCTGATGAACATGGTGAAACCTTGTCTCTACTAAAAATACAAAAGTGAGCTAGGGTGGTGGTGCATGCCTGCAATCCCAGCTACTTGGAGGATGAGGCACGAGAATTGCTTGAACCCAAGAGGTGGAGGTTATAGTGAGCCGAGATGGCACCACTGCACTCCAGCCTGGACAAAAGAGTGAGACTGTTTAAAAAAAAACAGGCCGGGCATGGTGGCTCAAGCCTGTAATCCTAGCACTTTGGGAGACTGAGACGGGCGGATCACGAGGTCAGGAGATCGATACCATCCTGGCTAACACGGTGAAACCCCATCTCTACTAAAAAATACAAAAAACTAGCTGGGCGAGGTGGCGGGCGCCTGTAGTCCCAGCTACTCGGGAGGCTGAGGCAGGAGAATGGCGTAAACCTGGGAGGCGGAGCTTGCAGTGAGCTGAGATCCAGCCACTGCAGTCCAGCCAGAGCGAGACTCCGTCCCCCCCAAAAAAAAACAAAACAAAACAAACAAAAGCAAAAAACAAACCCCGAAATCCCAAAACAACAACAACAACAGCAGGGCAGAGGACATGCAGAGGAAAGGGAATATCTTTTTCTTCTCTTATGCCAAAATTTGGGTCATGCTAATCCTTCATTTTTACTTTTGCATTTCAGATATGAAATCTTTAAGTGTAAAGTTATTGTAAAATTTACTGAATTATAGAGGTTTGTTTTGTTTTGTTTTTTTGAGACAGAGTCTTGCTCTGTCACCCAGGCTGGCGTGCATTGGCTCCATCTTGGCTCACTGCAGCCTCCACCTCCCAGGTTCAAGCAGTTCTCTTGCCTCAGCCTCCTGAGTAGCTAGGATTACAGGCATGTGCCACCACGCCTGGCTAATTTTTGTAGTTTTAGTAGAGACAGGGTTTCACCATGTTGGCCAGGCTGGTCTTGAACTCCTGACCTCAAGTGATCTGTCCACCTCAGCCTTCCAAAGTGCTGGGATTACAGGTGTGAGCCATCACACCCAGCCTAAAATTATAGTTTTTAAACCATTTCAAACACTTTCTTATAGCAATACAATAGTCTTATGTATCGATGCCGAACATATGTAATAAAAATTGAAATTAAACACTAGATAAAATGGAATGGTTCTTAGGAAAGAAATCTCAGTGGTGAAATGGAAAAATATGTAGAGATGGGCTATGAAGATCATTTGATTATTTATTCATTCATAGCATTTTATACTATAAGAGAAGGATCTTTTTTTTTTCTTATTATTCATGTAGCTCAAACTTTTTATTTTATGGATAAGACACTTGAAACTGAGTGTCACAAACGACTTGTCCAAAGAACCACATGCAGGCTTGACATGGTGTCTGATGCCTGTAATTCCAGCATTTTTGGAGGCCAAGGCAGGAGGTTCACTTGAGCCCAGGAGTTTGAGATCAACCTGGGAAACATGGTGAGACCCTGTCTCTACAAAAAATACAAAAAAATTAGCTGGGCGTAGTGGTACGCACCTGTGGTCCCAGCTACTCAGGAGGCTGAGGTGAAAGGATCACTTGAGCCTGAGAGGTTGAGGCTGCAATTGCATCTCATGGTTGAGCTGTGATTACACCACTGCACTCCAGCCTAGATGATAGAGCGAGACCCTGTCTCAAAAAACAAAACAAAACAAAACAAACAACAACAACAAAAGCAAAGAACCACATGTAGTTAGCAGAAGAGTTGGGATTAGAACTTTTATCTTCTGACTCTTTGAATAAATACTTAAGCATTGCTAACTCATGTAAAAATCTACAGGTGCCTAAGGAGGAATAAGACAAATTCTCTGCCATCAAGGACTTTATGAAGATGTCCTTTTGTTAAGCTTTCTACTGCTACTGAATGAAGATTCACCAGTTAAACACTTCAGTAGTTTAAAATGTTAGTTTTTCACAGTTTGGCGATTTGCAAGTTGTTGATAACCTTAACCAGTGGACATTGACCTTAGCATACATGAAATAAAACCTTTTCTATTTAATAATTTTGTATTTAACTTTTTAGGAAGCATATTTAGGTATGAATGTATTGTGATATCTATCATGCAATTCATTTACTTATGAGGAGTTTTGAAAATAACCTGCCTATGTGTGGCTGCTTTTATCCTCATGCTGTTTGAAACTGAATGAAATTATTTGAATAATATTTATTGATCATTGACACGTGGCTAAAAGTTCTGGGTAGTTTATTTGACTGACTTCAATAACTGGTATTCAGGAAATCATATGCTTGACCAAATTTACATGTTAACTATTTCTATTTCTTTTCTTTTCTTTTCTTTTGAGATGGATTCTTGCTCTGTCGCCCAGGCTGGAGTGCAGTGGCGCAATCTCGACTCACTGCAGCCTCCACCTCCCAGGTTCAAGCGATTCTCTTGCCTCAGCCTCCTGAGTAGCTAGGATTACAGGCATCTGCCACCACGCCCAGCTAATTTTTGTATTTTTAGTAGAGATGGGGTTTCGCCATGTTGGCCAGGCTGGTTTCAAACTCCTGACCTCAGGTGCTCCGCCTGCCTCAGCCTCCCAAAGTGCTGGGATTACAGGCGTGAGTCACCATGCCCAGCCATGTTAACTGTTTTAAACCAGCTGATGTAAAGAAACACAGATAAATACAATGCAATTGGAATGTGAATTGTGGAACGAGTGTGTGTCAATCAAAATCTGAGGAATAGTTTTGTTACCAATTAAAGTGGAAAAATTTAGACTGATTTTGAGGCTGGGATTGTGAACTCTAGCTCTAGAATTGTTTATGAAATAGAATGCTTTTCAAAAATAAATTGAAATCTTTATTTCTTTCATTACCACTCATTTGTTTTTGACAGGCAGAAAGAATAAAATTGGATTGATCCAAACTTTTCTTCCTGCCTTTGCTAAAAACCACCTCTGTCTCACATATAAAGAATGATGGTGGAAGGAAAATAGGCCCAGTAGTGTTTTTTCTATACCACAATGACTGGATTTGCAAGCTTTGGAGCCAGGTTATTGGAGTTTAAATACTGGCTAGTCTACTTAGTAGATGTGTGATGTTGCACAAATTTCTTAACCTCTTTGTGCCTCAGTTTTTTTTAATTTATACAATGGGGATTTTCTAGTGTCGTTTTTAGTGCATTTTATAGAACTCTTTTTTTTTTTTTTTTTGAGATGGAGTCTTGCTCTATTGCCCAGGCTAGAGTGCAGTGGCACGGTCTTGGCTCACTGCAACCTCAGCCTATGTGGTTCAAGTGATTCTCCTGCCTCAGCCTCCCAGATAGCTGGGATTATAGGCACCTGCCACCATACTTGGCTAATTTTTTGTATTTTTAGTACAGATGGGGTTTCCACGTTGGTCAGGCTGGTGTTAAACTCCTGACCTCGTGATTCGCCTACCTCAGCCTCCCAAAGTGCTGGGATTGCAGGCGTGAGCCACTGTGCTCGGTCTATAGAATTCATTTTACAGTGTTATTTTCTAGTTTAAAATATGATAATACACCTAAAGTATTTATAATAGTATCCAGCCTGTGGTGGGAGTCCAATAGTGTTAGCTACTATTATTTTCCAAGAGTGTAGCACAGGATAAAGCTGGTAAGGTATGAAGGTATTTTAAGAATTTGGGGAAAATAAATAGTTTAAATGAAATATGAAAATACGTAGAATATAAGGCTCCCATCTTCTGAGTCATGTGAGTTCCCTTGTATTTTTGGTCATTGAGAGGAAGCCATTTGTGTGAGAGCAGAGATTTAAACATTCCCAAAAGTAGTAAGACATGCCATATTCCTTTCTCCTCCTCTTCTCCATTTGCTTTACAGTGAAGACAAAACTTTAGAATCAGCAGTTGTCAAAGTCATTAATCCAGTTGAGCAGAGCGATGCCAACGTTGAGTTCCGAGAGTCTTCCTCTTCCCTCGTGCTGAAGGAGATTCTCCAGGAGGCTCCTGAGCTCATCACCGAGCAACTGGCTCATCGCCTCAGAGGTGAGAGATGGCGCTTCCTATTGAATACCGGAAGGCTTAATGGAGTGTCTCCCGGCCTGCTCATGTAGAAAGAATGCGATCTATTCTTGGGTTAACAATCTCTTTAAAGACCACGGGAAGCTTCATCAGAGAGGCAGGGAGTAAAGAGTTTGTTAAAGAGTAGCATTATATTGAATATTAAAAATGTGCATTTAAAAATAGGCATGAGGGGCCTTTGCTGTTTCACTAGAGAAGAATATTAAATGGAACTGCTGCAACTCTGTTAGGGAGCTGGAATAACACCTCTGGCCATTCCATGTATGGAAGCTCAGGAAGCTTCCATACATGGCAGGAAGCAAAGGAGGAGCTGGCATATGACATGGGAAGGAAGGGATTGTAATCTCTGCCAGAGGTGATTCTTGCCCCAAGACAGCATGATAGGGACCAGAATTCCAAGTTCCCAGGTTGAAATATCTGCTGATACTTTTCCATGCTTGGTTTATGACATACTGTTTGGATGGCAAAATACGTGCCCTTCATTTTGGTGATACTGTGTCAGGGCTTTTATAGTCAGATGTCACCTCCTTTGCTCCCCTGTCTTGTAACATATTCCATCTTCACTCAAACTGTTTTAAGCCCTGGGGTCCTGAACACACCATCATCAGTTCCTCTGGTAATCTCTCTTTCATCTCGATCAGTGGAGCCTCCTGCTTCCAAAGGGTGGTTTTCAAGCTGGAAATTGTCAGTCAACTTTGGAACCACAAAATTACCACAGAAATCCCATTATTTACTCACAGAGGACACTGTTCTGGTTTTTGTAGAAAGCGTTTCCCTCCCCGCACCACCAATCCATTTTGAACATGGTAGACAGAGACTTTTCTTAAAAGTATTCAACACAGGAAAGTGAAAAACAGTGATGAACAGATTGAACTAATTCTAAAAGAAGACCAGAAGTATGTTGACTCAATTCTTTTAAGGACTCTGTCCTTCAGTTCCTCTGTCTCTTCCACAGTTTGGAGGGGAAAAGGTTCAAGAGGTGTGTAATTCTTGTAAAGGTTTAGAACTGATGGCCTTCGTAAACCTGCCTTAAATATTTCCCTGGCCATGAATGTCTGTAAAAATGCTCTATGGGAAACTGTGCTCTCAACTAAACTAAGTAAGCACAATCATTTATCTTTGTGACAGAGCAGAAGGAAAATGAAGGTAATTGGGAATCTCAGCCAAGGGGAAAGTTGTTCAACAGCACAAATGTGTGGTACAGCCAAGCACTAGAGAATATTTTGTTTAAATATCTTATAAACTAAGAAGTTTGGTTAATTGTTGTGAAACTACACATGTTATTTAGTAGAAAAGAAATGTGGTCAATAAGCAGATCATTATCATAATTTTCAACAAATAGTAAAATAATATGAAACAAATACATTGGCACAAAGATATGACTGTTGTTGGTAGTGAAAACAATGATACTCAGATTTAGGGAATTAGAAGGAGTGCAGACCCTTTTGTTATTTATCTTGGTTTTAGTTTGAAGAGCTACCAAAAAATAGGACAATGGTAAAAGATTTTGCTTCTTTCTTTTTAAATTTTTTTACGCTTTTTTTTTTTATTTTTAGAGAGAGGGGTGTCTCACCATATTGCCCAGGCTAGTCTTAAACTCCTGGGCTCAAACTATCCATCAACTTCAGTCTCCCAAAGTGCTGTAATTAAAGATGCGAGCCACCGCACCTGTCTGGATTTTGCTTTTCTTAACACCAGATGTTTTTCTTGAGGTTAGGCTTGAAGTAGCATTGGGAAGCTGGCAGAATGTGGGCATCACTTCCTTGTCTCTTGAAAACTGGAATGTGAGAGGATGAAGAGTTTCTACCTGTGAAGCCTGTCAATACTGTTACTGTCATAAAAGAGCCAGAGTCATTGAACCCTGGGAGGTAGAAGACATAGGGGGCTTATTATGGTGGAAAGAGGGTCTGGAGATCTTTTGCCAATGCATATGTGTGTGTGTGTGTATGTGTGTGTGCGTGTGTGTGTACATATGTGGAGGAGAGATGGAACACTACTAAATAGTTTTGGCAAGAGGGAATTTATTAGTGTGTTTTGCGTTGCTGTAAAGAAATATTTGAGATGGGGTAATTTAGAAAGAGGTTTATTTCACTCATGCTTCTGTAGGCTGTAGGAAAAGCATAGTGCTAGCATCTGCTTCTAGTGAGGACCTCAGGAAGCTTCCATACATGGCAGGAAGCAAAGGAGGAGCTGGCATATGACATGGGAAGGAAGGGAGCGAGAGAGTGGGGAGGTCCCAGACCTTTTTTAACAACCAGATCTCAGGTGAACTCATTACTGCAGGGTGGGTACCAAGCCATTCATGAGGGATTGGCCCCCCTCACCCAAACACCTCCCACCAGGCCTCACCTCCAACATTGGAGATCACATTTCAACATGAGATTTGGAGGGGACACACATCCAAAACATATCAGGGAACTAAAGGATGGTTATCCAGGGAATCTGCCTTTTAAAGACGCAACTCAAATGTTCAGAGGTACAAAGATGTTGGGGTAATAGGTCATTTTTAAAAGCTCCTGAATTGTTACTAAATACAAAAAAGGAATCAAGTAGGCTGGGCGTGGTGGCTCACGCCTGTAATCCTAGCACTTTGGGAGGCCAAGGAGGGCAGATCACTTAAGGTGAGGAGTTTGAGACCACCCTGGCCAACATGGTAAAACCTCGTCTCTACTAAAAATACAAAAATTAGCCGGTGTGATGGCAGATGCCTGTAATCCCAGCTACTTGGGAGGCTGAGGCAGGAGAATCACTTGAACCCAGGAGGCGAAGGTTGCAGTGAGCCGAGATCATGCCATTGCACTCCAGCCTAGGGGACAAGGGCGAAACTCCATCTCAAAAAAAAAAAAAAGGAATCAAGTCAAATTTTGCTGTCATCCATGGATGCAGCTGGAAACCATCATTCTCAGCAAACTATCGCAGAACAGAAAACCAAATACCGCATGTTCTACTCGTAGGTGGGAAATGAACAATGAGATCACTTGGACACAGGAAGCAGAACATCACACACCGGGTCCTATTGTGGGGAGGGGGTAGGGGGAGGGATAGCATTAGGAGATATACCTAATGTAAATGATGAATTAATGGCTGCAGCACACCGACATGGCACATGTATACATATGTAACAAGCCTGCACGTTGTGCACATGTACCCTAGAACTTAAAGTATAATAATAATAAAAAAAATTTTGCTATCATCACTGAATTCAAACTTAGAATTTATATTTTCCAGTTATGTAGTAACATCAAACCTAAAAGGACTTGTTTTCTCTGTTCCTATAAATAACTTTAGCGTTCTTTATTTTCATAATATGAGCAGTTCTCTTTTGAAAGGGTTCTCTTTATAAGCAGCTACCATGTTACTTTGGATTTTTGGGTGCTGTAAATAATCATTAATTTGACGCACATTTTTAGAACTTTTTTTTTTTTTATTATACTTTAAGTTCTGGGATACATGTGCAGAACATGCAGGTTTGTTACATAGGTATATACATGCTATGGTGGTTTGCTGCACCCATCAACCCATCACCTACATTAGGTATTTCTCCTAATGCTCTCCCTCCCCTAGTGCCCCTACCCCTGACAGGCCCCGGTGAGTGATGTTCCCTGCCTTGTGTCCATGTGTTCTCATTGTTCAACTCCCACTTATGAGTGAGAACATGCGGTGTTTGGTTTTCTGTTCCCGTGTTAGTTTCCTGATAATGGTGGTTTCCAGCTTCATCCGTGTTCCTGCAAAGGACGTGAGCTCACCTTTTATTTTTTTGGCTGCATAGTATTCCATGGTGTATATGTGCTACATTTTCTTTATCTAGTCTATCATTGATGGGCATTTGAGTTGGTTCCAAGTCTTTGTGAATAGTGCTGAAATAAGCATCTGTGTGCATGTGTCTTTATAGTAGAGTGATTTATAATCCTTTGGGTATATATCCAGTAATGGGATTGGTGGGTCAAATGATATTTCTTGTTATAGATCTTCGAGGAATCACCACACTATCTTCCACAATGCTGGAACTAATTTACACTCCCACTTACAGTGTAAAAGTGTTCCTATTTCTCCACATCCCCTCCAGCATCTGTTTTTCCTCGACTTTTTATTGACTGCCATTCTAACTGGCATGAGATCGTATCTCATTGTGGTTTTGATTTGCATTTCTCTAATGACCAGTGATGATGAGCTTTTTTTCCATATGTTTTTTGGCCACATAAATGTCTTCTTTTGAGAAGTGTCTGTTCATATCCTTTGCCCAGTTTTTGTTGGGGTTGTTTGTTTTATTCTTGTAAATTTGTTTAAGGTCCTTATAGATTCTGGATATTAGGCCTTTGTCAGGTGGATAGATTGCAAAAATTTTCTCCCATTCTGTAGGTTGCCTGTTCACTCTTACGATAGTTTCTTTTGCTGTACAGAAACTCTTTAGTTTAATTAGATCCCATTTGTCAATTTTGGCTTTTGTTGCCATTGCTT
>NW_016810765.1:2117215-2128109 GCF_001698545.2 Rhinopithecus bieti | reverse complement strand
GGCTATTTATTACTGCCTTAATTTCAGAACTTGTTATTGGTCTATTCAGGGATTCGACTTCTTCCTAGTTTAGTCTTGGGAGGGTGTATGTGTCCAGGAATTTATCCATTTCTTCCAGATTTTCTAGTTTATTTGCATAGAGGTGTTTCTAGTATTCTCTGATGGTAGTTTGTATTTCTGCAGGATCAGTGGTGATATCCCCTTTATCATTTTTTATTGTGTCTGTTTGATTCTTCTCTTTTTTCTTCTTTATTAGTCTGGCTAGCAGTCTATCTATTTTGTTAATGTTTTCTAAAAACTAGCTCCTGGATTCATTGATTTTTTTGAAGGGTTTTTTGTGTCTCTGTCTCCTTCAGTTCTGCTCTGATCTTAGTTATTTCTTGTCTTCTGCTAGCTTTTGAATTTGTTTGCTCTTGCTTCTCTAGTTCTTTTAAGTGTGATGTGAGGGTGTGGATTTTAGATATTTCCCGCTTTCTCCTGTGGGCATTTAGTGCTATAAATTTTCCTCTAAACACCGCTTTAGCTGTGTCCCAGAGATTCTGGTACATTGTGTCTTTGTTCTCATTGGTTTCAAAGAAATTATTTATTTCTGCCTTAATTTCATTATTTACCCAGTAAGTTATTCAGGAACAGGTTGTTCAGTTTCCATGTAGTTGTCCAGTTTTGAGTGGGTTTCTTAATCCTGAGTTCTATTTGATTGGACTGTGGTCTGAGAGACTGTTTTTTCTGATTTCCGTTCTTTTGCATTTGCTGAGGAATGTTTTACTTCCAATTATGTGGTCAATTTTAGAATAAGTGCAATGTGATGCTGAGAAGAAGGTACATTCTGTTGGTTTGGGGTGGAGAGTTCTGTAGATGTCTATTAGGTCTGCTTGTTGCAGAGCTGAGTTCATGTCCTGGATATCCTTGTTAACCTTCTGTCTCATTGATCTATCTAATATTGACAGTGAGGTGTTAAAGTCTTCCACTATTAATGTGTGGGAGTCCAAGTCTCTTTGTAGATCTCTAAGAACTTGCTTTATGAATCTGGGTACTTCTGTATTGGGTGCATATATATTTAAGATAGTTAGCTCTTCTTGTTGCATTGGTCCCTTTACCATTATGTAATGCCCTTCTTTGTTTTGTTTGATCTTTGTTGGTTTGAATTCTGTTTTATCAGAGACTAGGACTGCAACCCCTGCTTTTTTTGCTTTCCATTTGCTTGGTAAATATTCCTCCATCCCTTTATTTTGAGCCTATGTATGTTGTTGCACGTGAGATATGTCTCCTGAATACAGCACAGCAATAAATCTTGACTGTATCCAATTCGCCAGTCTGTGTCTTTTAATTGGGGCATTTAGCCTGTTTACATTTAAGGTTAATATTGTTATGTGTGAATTTGATCCTGTCATTATGATGCTAGCTGGTTATTTTGTTAGTTGATGCAGTTTCTTCATAGTGTACATGGTCTTTACAATGTGGTATGTTTTTGCAGCAGATGGTACTGGTTGTTCCTTTCCATATTTAGTGCTTCCTTTGGGATCTCTTGTAAGACAGGCCTGGTGGTGACAAAATCTCTCAGCATTTGCTTGTCTGTAAAGGATTTTATTTCTCCTTTGCTTATGAAGCTTAGTTTGGCTGGATATGAAATTCTTGGTTGAAAATTCTTTCTTTAAGAACGTTGAACATTGGACTCTGCTCTCTTCTGGCTTGTAAGGTTTCCGCAGAGAGATACACTGTTATTCTGATGGGCTTCCCTTTGTGGGTAACCCTACCTTTCTCTCTAGCTGCCCTTAACATTTTTCCTTCATTTCAACCTTGGTGAATCTGACAATTATGTGTCTTGGGGTTGCTCTTCTTAAGGAGTATCTTTGTAGTGTTCTCTGTATTTCCTGAATTTGAATGTTGGCCTATCTTGCTAGGTTGGAGAAATTCTACTGGACAATATCCTAAAGAGTGTTTTCCAACTTGGTTCCATTCTCCCTGTCATTTTCAGGCACACCAATCAAACGTAGGTTTGGTCTTTTCACTTAGTCCCATATTTCTTGGAGGCTTTGTTCATTCCTTTTCATTGTTTTCTCTTATCTTGTCTTCACGCTTTATTTCATTAAATTGATCTTCAGTCTCTGATATCCTTTCTTCTGCTTGATTGATTCAGCTATTGATACTTGTGTATGCTTTATGAAGTTCTCGTGTCATGTTTTTCAACTCTATCAGGTCATTTATATTCTTCTTTAAACTGGTTATTCCAGTTAGCAATTCCTCTAACCTTTTTTCAAGGTTCTTAGCTTCCTTATGTTGGGTTAGAACATACTTCTTTAGCTTGGAGGAGTTTGTTATTACCCACCTTCTGAAGCCTACTTCTGTCACTTCATCAAACTCATTCTCCATCCAATTTTGTTCACTTGCTGGTTAGGAGTTGTGATACTTTGGAGTAGAAGAGGTGTTCTGATTTTTTGAGTTTTCAGCCTTTTTTTTGCTGTTTTTTCCTCATCTTTGTGGGTTTGTCTACCTTTGGTCTTTGATGTTGGTGATCTTCGGATGAGGTTTTTGTGTGGACGCCCTTTTTGTTAATGTCGATGCTGTTCCTTTCTGTTTGTTAGTTTTCCTTCCACCGGTCAAGCCCCTCTGCTGCAGGTCTGCTGGAGTTTGCTGGAGGTTCACTCCAGACCCTGTTTGCTTGGGTATCACCAGCAGAGGCTGCAGAACAGCAAAGATTGCTGCCTGTTCCTTCCTCTGGAAGCTTCATCCCAGAGGGGCACCTACCATGCCAGCCAGAGCTCTCCTGTATGAGGTGTCTGTTGATCCCTGCTTGGAGGTGTCTCCCAGTCAGGAGGCATGGGGGTAAGGGACCCACTTGAGGAAGCAGTCTGTCCCTTAGCAGAGCTCGAGCACTCTGCTGGGAGATCTGCTGCTGTCTTCAGAGCCAGCAGGCAGGAATGTTTAAGTCTGCTGAAGCTGCACCTACGACTACCCCATCCCCCAAGTGCTCTGTACAAGGGAGATGGGAATTATATCTATAAGCCCCTGACTGTAACTGCTGCCTTTCTTTGAGAGATGTCCTGTGCAGAGAGGAGGAATCTAGAGAGACAGTGTGGCCACAGTGGCTTTGCAGTGCTGTGCTGGGCTCTGCCCAGTCCGAACTTCCCGGAGGCTTTGTTTACACTATGAGGGGAAAACCACCTACTCAAGCCTCGGTAATGGTGGACTCAAGCATCCCAGGTCGACTTCAGACTGCCATGCTAGCAGCGAGAATTTCAAGCCAGTGGATCTTAGCTTGCTGGGTTCCATGGGAGTGGGATCCACTGAGCTAGACCACTTGGCTCCCTGGCTTCAGCCCCCTTTCCAGGGGAGTGAACGGTTCTGTATCACTGGTGTTCCAGGCACCACTGGGGTATGAAAAAAAAAAAAAGAAAACTTCAGCTAGCTCGGTGTCTGCCCAAATGGCCACCCAGTTTTGCACTTGAAACCCAGGGCCCTGGTAGTATAGGCATCCGAGGGAATCTCCTGGTCTGCTGGTTACGAAGACCGTGAGAAAAGCATAGTATCTGCGCTGGAATGCACCATTTCTCATGGTTGGGCCCTCACGGCTTCCCTTGGCTAGGGGAGGGAGTTCCCCAACCCCTTGTGCCTCCTGGGCGAGGTGACGCCCCACCCTGCTTCTGCTTACCCTCCATGGACTGCATCCACTGTCTAACCAGTCCCGATGAGATGAGCCAGGTACCTCAGTTGGAAATATGGAAATCACTCCCCTTCTGCATTGATCTCTCTGGAAGCTGCAGAGCAGAGCTGTTCCTATTTGATTATCTTGCCAGCCACCTGGGGCAATCTTTTTATTTTATTTTATTTTATTTTATGTTATTTTTTTGAGAGGAAGTCTCGCTCTTATTGCCCAGGTTGGAGTGCAGTGGTGCAATCTCAGCTCACTGCAACCTCTGCCTCCTGGGTTCCAGTGATTCTACTGCATCAGTCTCCTGAGTAGCTGGGATTACAGGCACCTGCCACAAAGCCTGGCTAATTTTTGTATTTTTAGCAAAGACTAGGTTTTGCCATGTTAGCCAGGCTGGTCTCGAACTCCTGACCTCAGGTGATCTGCCCGCCTCAGCCTCCCAAAGTGCTGGGATTACAGGCCTGAACCGGCCTAGAACATATTTTTGTGTATTCTTCTTGGTCTTGAAAGAATGCCGATATTTTATGCATGTCTTTGCCATAAGGAATTTTAGAAAAATGTCTGTTTCCAGATGACATGAGACTAGATATTTATGGCTGAGACTTAAAAGAGTCTTTAAAAGCATCATAATTAGACCTCAATGGACAATATATTATTATAAACATTGTACAAAAAAACTCTAAATTTACTATGAGCTAAGTACTTCATCAATTTGATTGTACTTTGCTTTTCATTCCCATGGCCGTATCCTGGAACGCATCATGCTTGGGCATGCTGGTATGCTGTAGATGGATTTCAGGTGGGCCAAGATATTGATTCCCTTGGTTCTTGGAGGAGGCCCTATATTTGCCTCTTAGCCCACTGTGCTGGAAAAAAAAAAAAAAATCACTTTCAATGCATTCCTTAATATGCAAAAGGTTGGGCCTACTCTTCTTTCTTCTTGCTTGTTAGCTCCTTTTCCTCTGCTCAACTTCTAAGTGTTGGGTGCCTAAAACTTGTCCTTTTTCCTATATGCTATCTTTAGATGACCTTGTTTAGTTCCAAGACTTTAAATATTATACACAGGCTGATGACTGCCTGTATCTCCAACTGTAACCTCTTTTTAGGATTCCAAATTTATAGCCAATTTCCATGTGACATCTTCACATGCTTGTCTAATTAGCACCACATCCTTAACATGGCTGCAGTAGAACCTTTTAGTTTCTTATACCTCCAAACCTGCTTTTATTCCAATTTCTTCATTTCAGTAAACCACCTGATTGCTCAAGCCATAATCTAGGAGTTATACATGATTCTTTCCTTTGCCTTCTGCTCCACATTCATGCATCAGCAAGTCCTGCTGACCCTGCTGTTCTATGTCTAGAACATAACATGAGTCTGTCTACATTTTCATGATCACTGCTAGAGACCCAATTCAGGCCTCCATTTTGCCTCTCTTTGACTACTGCCATAGCGGCCTGACTGTTGCCCTATCTCCTTGATAAAACCTATGGCCCATAAAGTAGTCAGAATGATTACTTGTAAACTCTTAAGTCAGGTCGTTTCAACCTCCTTCTTCAAACCTATCACACTCAAAATCCAAGCATCCTACCTCTACCCTTACAGACCACCACATCATCTCTCCTCTGCCTACTCTCACATCACCTGATAATATTTCTCCCTTTTCCCACTGTGTTTCAGCCAAAGAGCCTTTTAGCTTTTCAAATATGCCAAACTCTTTCCACTCTTGAGGACTTACATAAGCCGTTCCTTCCTTCTGGAATGCTTGTGTTTATCTATAATATCTTGTCATCTTCCTTCCTTCCTTCCTTCCTTCCTTCCTTCCTTCCTTCCTTCCTTCCTTCCTTCCTTCCTTTCGTGTTGCTCTGTCCCCCAGACAGATCTCTGCTCACCACCATGCCCAACTAATTTTTTGTATTTTTAGTGGAGATAGAGTTTCACCATGTTAGTCAGATGGTCTCGATCTCCTGACCTCGTGATCCGCCCACCTCAGTCTCCCGAAGTGCTGGGATTACAGGCACAAACCAGCGTGCCCAACCTTGTCATCTCTCTTTCTAACTATCAGGAGCCTCCTCTTCCCTCTTGCTTCCAGGATGTACACTCCAGGATGTAACTTCATAAAAAAAGAGACCTTATGTGTTACGTGCACTGCTTCACTGTTGTGTCTCTGGTACCTAGAAAAGTACCTGACACATAGGCTCTCGATAAACACTGTCATGAAAGGAATTTTGCAACATTGTTTATGTGCTGTCTGTTTTTATAACTGTATTGAATTAGTTAATGCTACAATACTTTAATTTCCATCCCACTTCAGTCCATCCTTCTAACATTTTTAATGTGTAGAATTTGGACATTGTTCCTTCTAGTTTTAAAAAAAAAACTCTTATTTTAGCTTTAAGAAATCCTAGTGTTTTGCAAGCATTTATTTTATTTTCACCATTCAGTTATATAAATAAATAAGTAAATAAATAAATGTTATTTTAGCCCTTTTGTGGAGTATAACACTTTGTACCAAAAAGAATGCAAAACGTGTGTAAAAGGACCTTTAAACAGTTCAAGGAATTACCACAAAGTGAACACCCTTTTAACTTTTATCCAGGTAAAGAGAAAGACCTTTTGGTGCTCCTTCCCACCACTGCTCACTCCCTCCCTAACTAGTGTTAACCAGTATTCTCATTTTTGTGGTACACTCTTCTTTGCTTTTCTTCATAGTTTTAACATCCCTGTGTGTACCCCATAGCAGTCCAGATGGGTTCTGGCTGTATTTTTTTTGTTTTTTGTTTTTTTTTGAGACAGAGTTTCGCTCTTGTTACCCAGGCTGGAGTGCAATGGCGCAATCTCAGCTCACTGCAACCTCCACCTTCCAGGTTCAAGCAGTTCTCCTGCCTCAGCCTCCCAAGTAGCTGGGATTACAGGCATCTACCACCATGCCCCGCTGATTTTTGTGCTTTTAGTAGAGAAGGGGTTTTGCCATATTGGTCAGGCTGGTCTTGAACTCCTGGCCTCAAGTGATCCACCTGCCTCGGCCCCCCAAAGTGTCGGGATTACAGGCATGAGCCACCATGCCCAGCCTCTGCCTATATTTGTGTGATATATAAATGGAATCATACAGTATATATTACTCATTGTGTTTAGGTCTCTACCTTTGTATTAAATGGAGTATCTACATGTATGGGTTTATCTATCTATTTTATTATTTTTGCCCTTTCTTCTTCCATAAAATATTTGAGGAGGCTTACAAAAATGCAAGCAATATAATAAAACAGAAAAAAAAAGCCAAGATCAGGAAAATAAAAACAAGTACAGAAAGGAATAGGTTCAGATACAATTATCAATTTGGAGGAGTAAAAATAGTATTTGGTTTGAAACTTTGGATATGAGCTTCCTGGAACCAATGAAAAAATTAAAATATGATTAATTATAATCATATTTTTACTGAAATAAGCACATATACTAGTTTCTCATTTTAAAAGATACAACTAAGTCAAAATTTTGTGTGTGTGTCAGTCTTGGAAAGACACCTGATAATAACATAGATATACCCCTGGTCTATCCTTTTCCACATGCAATGGGGGCGTATACAGGAATTGTGCATAGCATGTCGGATACTTCCTGCTCCTCAATCAGTGTATGGGGATTGCTTTAATAACTTTATTATTATTATTGTTATTATTACTATTTGAGACAGAGTCTCATTCTTGCCAGGCCGGAGTGCAATGGCACGATCTTAGCTCACTGCAACCTCTGCCTCCTGGGTTCAAGCCATTCTCCTGCCTCAGCCTCCTGAGTAGCTGGGACTACAGGTGTGCACCACCACGCCTGGCCAATTTTTGTATTTTTGGTAGAGATGGGGTTTCGCCATGTTGGCCAGGATGGTCTCGATCTCTTGACCTTGTGATCCGCTGCCTCAGCCTCCCAAAGTGCTGGGATTACAGGCGTGAGCCACTGGCCGATAACTTTATTTTTTAATCAGCTTTATCTTTAGTCTAGCAACCTTATTTTCTGCTCCAAATTTCTTTTCTACACATGCTGACGTTTTTCTCTAAATCTAAAAAATACATATTTAAATTCAATCGTGTTTGAATCTTTTTAGTCTTATACTCACAGCTGTAGCTACATATCAATGTTTGCATTATGGTATATTATTCAAACATTGAGGCAGAACTTGATTATTATGGATTTTGTTAAAAAGATCATTTGTGTACTAGTTAGAGGTATGTGTCATGTTGCCAGCATAGAAATAACGTACTTGTGTTTTTCTAATAATGTCCCCCGTCACTCTATCCTTTGGGCCCTAGCAGGACAGTCATGGATAAATGTCAACAGGTGACTCATCTATGACCAAAATGTGTTCAGGCTCTGTGGGGGATTTAACAAAATAGAAATAATTTGCACTTTTCAAAATTATTAATTAATCTTACAATAGCTAGGTCTTGCTGTTGCCTTTTGATAGGATATACCCCCAAACTCAGAAATTTCAGGAAACAAATCATTAGCATCCACTTTCATTTGGAAAGACACGTACTTATGTAGCATTACTTTCTAATTATTTGTGTAAGAAGGGAACGTGCTCATAAAGATGAGATCAAAATGGCCCTGAGTTTTGGAAACGACATCTTTTAGCTTCCCCCTTTCCTTGCCCACGTATTTTTGCTGGGGTTCTTCTTTGTTTCTTTGCTTTCTTTCTCTTCTCCCTTTTCTCCTTCTCCTGTTCTTGGGCTTCTCTCTGCCCCTATCTGATTCTAAGATCTTTTTGTATTCATTTTCCAAGGCATGAACATTCCATAAAGCCACATCATATAGTCATGGTGGCTGAAGTTGGTACTTAGTTATGCCCGGGGTTTGTGCCAAAAGCGAACAGTTACAGACCCACCAGATTCCTCAACCTGTATTCTTTTATTTCCCCCGAGATGTGTGCTAGAGGACTACTGCCAAATTCAAGATCCATTAAATTGCTGAATCATCACATTGGGGATTGTGTGCGTGCACATTTGTATTTGTGTGCGTGTGTGTTTCTGGGAACCAGCTGGCAATGAGATTTCAGCCACTGATTACCAGGCATGCTTAGATCAAAACCATACTTTACCCAAATGGACTTTCACTTTTAATTGTGTAAGGCCTTGACAGGAGCCACAAGACAAAGAGAGAAAGAAGAGCAATTGTTCTCAGCCTAGGACTAAGTGAAAAACTAATATCCCAGATTTTAAAAATTTAAACAAACTCTCTCCTTCCTACTGGTAGTTTCATTTGACCTTTAATAAAGAATAGTTGCTTCCTATTTTAGTAGCCTGGATTAACAGCTTCAAAAAGATCCTTTTAAGGAGGTCAAATAGGAAAGGAAGAGAGCCAAATATATATTTTTTTTCTTTCTCTCTCTTGCCCAAAGAGTGAATCATCTCTCTCCTGAAATGGTTACAAAATCCCGAGGGAATTACATTGCCTGTTTTGCTTAGGAAGAGGGAGGGCTGTTTCGCTTAGGAAGAAGATATTGGGGGAAGGGGGAAGAAGTGATTGTTTCTGCTAGTTATAAAACCAAAATGATTCCTCAACCTCAGAGTGTTCACTATTTCTTCTGTCACACAAAGATAATCTTTATTCTTAAATTCAGACATTTTAAATTATGGGAACAGTAGGCAGTTAATAGGCTTCTTTTTATACCTCTTCAGACAAAAACGTAAACAAGGTGTATTTCTTTTTTCTCCTTCCTTCTACTGTCCCCCCCCTCCACTTCCTCTCTGCTATTCATTCCCTAATTTTGTTTCAATATGAAAACACCAATCCTAGGTAAAAGAAAAAAAGATTTAAGTTCCTTTTTTTCTGCTAAGAATTTATCATGCAGAATTTGGCTTTACTGTGTTGAACGTTTTCCCCAAACAATTTCTGACTTCATTAGTCATGTTTAATATTAATGTACTGCAATTGCTTTTGGCAAGAGGTCCTTCACTTCTCCATTCTTTTGAGCAAAGAATATTGTGGTTGCTTTCTTTTCTAATAGAACGAAGTGTTTGTTACTATTTCCTCATAATTGCTTTCTCTGTTGCTTGCTGTTAATCGCTCCTTCCCTCTACCCTGCCTATGAATAGCTGGGACGCTTTGGGGTACGTCGTTATGGATTTCAGTATTTCTTTCATTCTGCAAAATTTGCTTTAAGTTAGGTCAATGCTCGCTACAAGAATAGATTTGAATTGGCTGAGAGGTGTGTCTGGCTGCTGTAAGTCATGATGCAGAAAAATAAGTTTGTAATTAAATGGGTTTCTAACGTAAGGTAGAAAAATTTGCCATAGATGTGTTCCTGGGATAAAGTTGGGCTGTAGCCATTCTTATGCAGTAAAAATAGCTCAGAGTATCATGAGCAATTTTCTGAGTTAGTTTTCATACTTTTATCAGTATATCATCTCCTTTGTAATAGTCCAGTCAAACTTAACTGTAAGCCAATGTCAGATGTCTGTTTTCACTAAATTATTCTGTAGGTCTCTGTTTAATGTAGTATCTGTTAGATTAATTTCTTAATATTGCCTTTCCATTTTATGTCTTTAAAAAATAAGATCGCCAAATCAAAGAAATTGGATTCTTGGTTTGACTGTAAGCCAGGGCACATTAAGTATTTAATATTTTGATTCTATTGCATTTCTAAATTTTTGATTTTTAATTATTTGTGATTATTTATGGAAATACAGGTAATTTTGTATTATTGATCTTAATGCAGCAAACTTGCTAAATTTACTATGCAGAGCTCATTTGTAGATTCTTTGAGCTTTTTTTACACACATAATTGTATCATCTATGAGGAAAGACAGTGTTTATTCTTTATTTTCCTTTATACTTTTTACTTCTTTTGCTTGCCTTATTGCCCTCTGATTAGGATTCACAGTGCAGTGTTGAATAAGAATAACAATAATAGGCATCTTGGGGACAGGCGTGGTGGCTCATGCCTGTAATCACAGTTCTTTGGGAGGCTGAGGTGGGCAGATCACCTGAGGTCAGGGGTTCGAGACCAGACTGGCCAACATGGTGAAACCCCGTCTCTTCTAAAAATACAAAAATTAGCCAGGCGTGGTGGCGCACGCCTGTAATCCTGACTACTCAGGAGGCTGAGGCAAGAGAGTCACTTGAACCTGGGAGGCGGAAGTTGCAGTGAGCTGAGATTGCAGCCACTGCACTCTAGCCTGGGTGACCAAGCAAGACTCCATCTTAAAAAATAAATAAAATAAAATAAAATAAAATAAAATAAAATAAAATAAAATA
>NW_016810765.1:2112453-2115202 GCF_001698545.2 Rhinopithecus bieti | reverse complement strand
TCTTAAAAAATAAATAAAATAAAATAAAATAAAATAAAATAAAATAAAAAACCCGGCACCTTGGTGTCATTACTGATTTGAAGTGGAAGCCTTTCAGTATTCCACAATTAGCTGTGATGTCTGCTTTCTGTATTTGGTTTTTATAAATGCCATTCATCAAATAAGGAAGTTGTCTTCTATTTCTACTTGACTGATTTCACTTAATGGTTAACTTTTGGATTTTCTGAAGTAGTTTTACTACTTGATATCTATCTATCTAGGTGATCATAGGATTTTTCCTCTTTATTAATATGGTCAATTATAAGTGATTGCTTTTTGAATGTTAATTTGTCCTTTGATTCTTGGGAGAGAACTACTTGGTGGCTATGCAGTATCCTGTTATGAATTGTTGAATTTGACTTGGGACTAATTTTTTAAAAAGTTTTTTTGCATCTATGTTTATGACAGAGACTTGCCTCTGTTCCTTCTTGTAATGTCCTATCAGGTATTGGTATTAAGGTTTTGCTAGATTCATAAAATTCATAAAGTGAAGATATAATTCCATTGTCTTTAGACTTTTGGGAAATCTCTCATTTTCTATTCTTTGGAATAATTTGTGTAAAATTAACGTTTCTTAAATATTTGGAATTATGGACTTAACTATGGATTCATTTTTAAATAAATATAAAACCATTCCAATTTTTTATTTCTTTTTCTGCCGGTTTTGGCAAGTTGAATTTTCCCAGTGGTGTCCGTGTCTTCTAAAATTTAAAACTTATTAAAATTAAGTTGTTAGTATCTTTTAATGTCCATAGAATCTGTAGTTATATCACGATTTCATTATGAATATTGGTAAACATTGTCTTCTTTCTCTCCTGTCTCTTTTTTTCTTGAGTTGTTTTCAAAACTACTTATATTAGATTTTTCCAGAAATCAAAGTTTTGTTTCATTGATTTCTTCCATATGTGTTTGTTTCCTTCATCTTTAGGTTTTTGTCTTGTGTTTATTATATTTGTCCCTCTACCTTTTTTAGGTGAATTTAATGTGTAGTTTTTTTTTTTTTTTTTTTAACACTTATGCTTTTAAGGGTATAAAATTTCGTTAGAGCACAACTTGAGTTGAATCTCACGATTTAAAATATCATATTTTCATTCTCAGTTAGTTGAAAGTATTATGTATGCTGGTTTACATTGTGATTTCTTCTTTTACCATGAGTTATTTAGAAGTGCATTGTTTTTATTTTGTTATTGTTTTTAGACTATTTTTCAAGTAGCCACAGACTGTAACTCTATCGTGGCCACCTTTTGAAATTTATTAGAATTTGAACTCTGCTTCAACACATGGTCAATTTTGGTAAATGTTTCATTGGTACTAGAAAAGAAAGTATAGTCCACCACTATTGATAACAATTTAATATATGTTAATTAGGTCAAGTTTGTTACTCATGGTGGTCAAATGTTCTATATTTTTGCATACTTATTCCTGCTGGTTCTTAGAGTTGCTGCTGCGAGAGATGTGTTAAAATTTTCTACTGTGACTGTGTATTTATCTCATTTTCATCTAGTTTTTTCAGTTTTTGCTTTATATATTTAGAAGCTATGCTGTTAGTGCTTACAAATTTAGAATTGATGTATCTTCTGGAGGATTGACCCTTTATTAATGTAGAAATATTTGTCTTAATCTCATGTAATTCTTCTTGTTTTGTAGGCCGTTTTGTTTGATAGCATATTACACCAACTTTCTCTTGTGATTGGTGTTTGCATGTTTATATTTTTCTATCTTTTTACTTTCAACCTTCCATTGATTATATTTAAGGTGTGCTCTGGTAAACAGTATATTGTCATTTTGGTTTCTCAAATTCGGTTTGATACTATTTATCTTTTAATCGCAGTGCTTTGTCTCTGTGTTTAATGTAATTGCTGTTGCATCTGGGTTTAAATTTATTATTTTGCTGTTTGTTTCCTACTTGTCACACATTTTCTTCTTCTTCTCTCATTTCTTTACTGCTATATGCTAAATAAATGTTTTTTATATTCTTTTAGTGGTTACAATAGCAATTACAACATACAGTTAAAATATCGTATAAATTGATAATTTTATCATTTCCCTGACAATCTAAGAACCCAAAACACCTTCTCTCTACTTAGCCCCTCCTCAGTTTGTTACTACTAAAATATATTTTAATCATCCATATATAATATTTTAAACTTTAAAATATTACTATAATTTTAAACTCTTTAAAATATTACTGTAATTGTTTTATACAATGAATGTTGAATTTTTTCTTACCCACATGTTTACATTGTCCAATGTTTTTCTTTTCTTCCTGCATTTCTTTGCTTCCTTATGGGGTAATTTTCTTCTGCCTTTACTGTTTCTTTTGGTGTAGATCTTGTGACACATGCTTTCAGCTTTTTTCATTTCTTTCTGAAATGCCTTTATTTTGCCTTTTTTTAGAATTTGTTGGCTGGGCCCGGTGGCTCACACCTCTAATCCCAGCACTTTGGGAGGCCAAGGCGGGTGGATCACGAGGTCAGGAGATCGAGACCATACTGGCTAACATGGTGAAACCCCATCTCTACTAAAAATATAAAAAATTAGCCAGGTGTGGTGGTGAGCGCCTGTAGTCCCAGCTACTCAGGAGGCTGAGACAGGAGAATGGCGTCAACCCAGGAGGAGGAGCTTGCAGTGAGCAGAGATTGTGCCACTGCACTGCAGCCTGGGTGACAGAGCAAGACTCTGTCTCAAAAAAAAAAAAAAAAAAAAAATT
>NW_016810765.1:2086818-2112372 GCF_001698545.2 Rhinopithecus bieti | reverse complement strand
AAAAAAAAAAAAAAAAAAAAAATTGTTTTCGCTCAGTATGGAATTCTAGATGGACAATTATTTTATATTAGCCCTTTGAAGATAGAATTCCATTGTCTTTAGACTTTCATCATTTTAATTGAGAAGTCAGTCATACTTTTAATGCCCTTTTTTCTCTGATTGGTTTAATTTTTCTTTTTTTTCCTCTCTGTAATTTTTTTTTTTAGCAGTTTTACTATCAGGCACCTAGAGGTGTTTGTCTTCGTCTTTATCCTGATTTGGGCTCATAGTTTTCTTTTCTTTTCTTTTCTTTTTTTTTTTGAGACTGAGTCTCGCTGTATCGCTCAGGCTGGAGTGCAGTGGCACCATCTCATCTCACTGCAACGTCTGCCTCCCAGGTTCAAGTCATTGTTGTCAGCCTCCAGAGTAGCTGGGATTGCAGGCACCCACCATCATGCTGGCTGGTTGTTGTGTTTTTAGTAGAGACAGAGTTTCACCATGTTGGCCAGGCTGTCCTCAAACTCCTGACGTGAAAAGATCCACCTACCTCGGCCTCCAAAGTGCTGGGATTACCGGTGTGAGCCACCACGCCCAACCCATAGCTTTTCTTTAATGTTTGAGTAATGTCTTTCATTAATTTTGAAAAATTAGTATACCAATTGCCTTTTCAAATATTGCTTCAGTTTCATTCTCTCCTCTCCAAGGGGGAACTACTGCCTATCTGTTAGACTTTGCTCCATTTCTCCATCTCTCTTAAGCTCATCTCTGTATTTTCATCACTTTTCTCTCCATGCTTCAGTATGGTTATTTTCTTTTGACCTATTTTCTAATTCACTAATCTTTTACCCCATGTGTCTAATCTGCTGTAAACACATTTGAGTTCTCAATTAAGTTATTAAATTGACAGTTTTAAAATTTCATTTGATTATTTTACTTACAGATTCTAATTCTCTATTGTAATTCTTCAGCTATTTTTAAAATCCCCTCTGATTCTGTTTCTATTCTTTTCCTCATGAGTTTATTCTTCTAGAGTTTCCAGTCATTTCTTCTATTTCCTTTATGATTGGCAGTTTGTTATGGATGGCTGAATAGTGTATACGAAAAGTGTACAGATGATGAGACTAGAGATGACAAAATTATTTTGCTCTTGAGAGGTTTTACTTTTGCACCCCAAAGACAGTTAGAAGAGTAACAGATAAAAAAACTATTCTCTGCTTAAGCCAATTCAAATCAGGATTTCGGTCCTCAGGAAGACTGACCAATTTTTGCTTCACCCTTCTCCCTGGGCAGGGATTGGTGTAGGTCCAGATAGTAAATATTTTAGGCTTTATGGGCCTACAGTCTCTGTTGAAACTACTCAACTCCGTCAATATAGTACAAAAGCATCTATAAACAATAAGCGAATTAATGAACATGGCTGTGTTCCAATAAAACTTTATTTATAGAAATAGGCAATTAGCCAGATTTTATCTCCAGACTGTAGTTTTCCAACCCTTGTCCTAGGATGTAACTCTCTAGGGGTCCCGTCTCAAAACCGGGTTACTTAGCTAAGACTCCTTTTCTGCAGAGGGCTCTAAACTTTAGTTTTTGTCTCCATAGGCTGTTAAACTTCTGTTACATTTGCAAACTTTTTCAGCCCAGTGGTTTATTTTATCACTTATGAATTAGCAAATACCCCAAGAGGAAAAGCAACACCAAATGTTGGGCTCACTTCTCTGTACTTACCCTCTCTCCAGGACCTGAGTTTCCAAGACAGTTACTTGGGTAACTCTGTGATACTTTCACAGATTTTTAAAAACTTGATCTAGCTTTTATCCTTGTTCTTAGTACAAGCAGTCTATCAGAGTGAGAGGCTGATGAAGATCGTTTCTGAAATTCGTTTTTACCATTGCCTTATTTATTTTATTTTTATTTTTTATTTTTATTTTTTGAGACAGAGTCTCATTCTCTCTCCCAGGCTGGAGTGAAGTGGCACGATCTCAGCTCACTGCAACCTCCGCCTCCCGGATTCAAGCAATTCTCCTGCCCCAGCCTCCCGAGTAGCTGGGATTACAGGCGCCCACCACCGTGCCCAGC
Source organism: Rhinopithecus bieti (assembly GCF_001698545.2). Taxonomy (NCBI): domain Eukaryota; kingdom Metazoa; phylum Chordata; class Mammalia; order Primates; family Cercopithecidae; genus Rhinopithecus; species Rhinopithecus bieti. The sequence continues at coordinate 2,110,317 of NW_016810765.1, read as the reverse complement.
TAATTTTTTGTATTTTTAGTAGCGATGGGGTTTTGCCATGTTGGCCAGGCTGGTCTTAAACTCCTGACCTCAGATGATCCACCCACCTAAGCCTCCCAAAGTGCTGGGATTACAGGCGTGAGCCACTGCGCCCAGCCAGAAAAATAATCTTTATAGTGTGAGTTTTATGTCAGAGATTGACAGACCACAGGCTATACACCAAATCCAGCTGGCTGCCCTCCACCATCAAATGACTGTTGAAGTGGAATCTGTTCAGTTCTGTGTGCTGAACTGAATGGTTCTTTCCTTTGTTCTTACCCAAAACAGCCTCCTTACTGATCCTCCCCATATTCCTTATCAAAATTTTTCTCTATGTGATAGCCAGAGTGATTCTTATAAAACACAAATGTGGGCATGTTGCTTTCCCTACTTAAAACTCTTTAAAGATTCCTCATCCCTCTTAAAATATAAAATATAAGAATGGTCCTTACACTGAAGGGCCTTACAAGCGGCCTTTAAGTTTGTCTGGCCTCTTCTCTCTCTCCAACTTGATTTTTCAACGTTTCCCTTGCTAAAATTGTACTATCTACCTGTAATTAATTGCTTTCTATTCCTTGAACTGGTCCAATTCCCTCCCACCTCAGTGCCTTTGCACAGACTCTTTCTGGATCATGACCTCCCTCTTGCCTTTGCCTGGAGTCCCTAGATATCCTTCAAACTCAGCTCAGGTTAACTGTCTAGGAAGACTCCTCTGAACCCTAAATTCTGGCCTAGATTCAGAGTACTATGTATTTCACCCAGAATATTTCTTATTCTCTGCTATTGAAAATGTCTGTGCTTACTTATTTGTAACCTTTAATCTCCTGTGAGCTTCAAGAGGCAAGGTTATCTCTAGTCTAATCTTGAATTGTTAGCATCGAGCACAGTGCCTGGCCCATAAAAGGCACTCAGTAATTGTTTGTCAGAGAATGAATGGAAGACATGCTTTAAATATATTTAGCAATATTTACTTTTCTTTATGATATTTACATTCATTGATGCTTAGTATAACACTATGAGCTGGGAAAGCAGTATTATTCCTGTTTTAAAAATGGGAAACTGGAAATAGAGGCCGGATGACTTGCTTGGGACTTTCCAGCATGTTTGATGGTAAACATAGACCTCATCTCTAGGTTCTGTAGGTCTCAGGCCCTGTGTTTGGATTGGGTACCATAGTTTTCCCTCACTGGATACTTTATTTCTCCTTTTACCTTCTTTCCTCTTTTATTTATTTTCCATTTTCCCTCCCCGATGACTGGTATTAAGGCTACACTGAAACAGAGATGGTAGTACCTTGATTAGTCAAGAGATTTGGGGATCTTTAGAGAGTTTAATCATTCATCATTAAGCGAAACTTCTCTCTCCCATGGCGATTCTGTGTTAATCTGGGCTTGGAATGCGGGGAAGAGTAAGAGTACATATGGGGTACTAACTCCTCCCTTTCAAGTTGAGATTATCCACAGAAGACACAGGAGTTTGTGCAAGGTCCTTCATACTGGAAAATTACTTTGTAATTTAAACCTGTGATTTAGACCGGGCATGTGAGTCCTTATAATTAGATAATTGTAAATGACTTTAAAACTGTGTGTGATGCTTGGGAGATCAGAAATGGATGTCAGGTTAACCACCTTGTCAGATTCCTCAGCTATTGACAGTGGGATTATACATTCATTTAGTGTGAAAAGGAAGAAGTTTGTATGTAAAATTAATAATATAATGAGTGGAAACAGCATTCTGTGTGGTCCCTTAAAGGAAATAAGGCTGATTAGACTTTTAAATAGTTTACCACTAACTTCCTTTTTGAAATCACTTAAGACCAATGTGTATCTTTTGTGTGTTTGTGTGGGGTTGGGGAAGCTGCACATTTTTTTCCTTCATCTATGAATTCTGTACCATAGAGTATGCTAGGGTCAGTTAAGTTGTAGAGAGCAGCACTTGGAGAATAATGAAGCTGGATGATGGTTCGATTGTTTTCTAACAATTGGCTCTTGAATGTTACATGTGGAGGACCCTGGTCCCGGTGAGGGACAGGAATGGAAAGCTTAGATTGAGAGGCCAGGAAACACTGATTTTGCTGGCCCCTGTTCTGGCTTGACTGGAAAGCTTTAAGAGCATTTTTATTCATACCTTTCAGGTAGCATTCTTTTCAAGTGGATGACCATGGAATCAGAGAAGATCTCAGAGAAGCAGGAGGAAATTCTTTCTGTCCTGGAAGAAAAATTTCCTAACTTGCCTCCAAGAGAGGACATCATCAACGTCCTACAGGAGACCCAGTTCAGTGCTCAGGGTGAGTGACTGTTCCCAGCTCTCTCGTCCCTCACGAGTAGGGATGGTTTGTGGTGTGAAGTGTTATCAGGCCTGAGACAGTATATTTGTTTCTTTGTTTGTTTTTTTATACAGAGTCTCGCTCTATCCCTCAGGCTGGATTGCAGTAGCATGATCTTGGCTCACTGCAACCTCCACCTCCCAGGTTCAAGCAATTCTCATGCCTCAGTCTCCCAAGTAGCTGGGATTATAGGCATGCGCCACCACAGTCAGCTAATTTTTGGCATTTTTACTAGAGGCAGGGTTTGACCATGTTGGCCAGGCTGGTCTCGAACTCCTGGCCTCAAGTCATCCATCTGCCTTGGCCTCCCAAAGTGCTGACATTACAGATGTGAGCCACCATGCCTGACTGAGAAGGTACATTTGAATGTGTTTCACTTTCTTCCTATTGCTTGTGCTGGTGGAAGGTTTTCAGGCACATAATGTTGGCTCCCCTGGAAACAGACAGCTTGTACTGTGGCCTCTACTCTGAGGCCTTCATGCCTAGATGTGTGGTTAATTCACATGTCTAGTGCACATCTCAGGTGCATCACTGCATGCAGTCCTTGTGCTGACGGGATTCTATTTTTGAGAAGATGGAAGGAGCAATATCAAGCACAATGAGATTTCATAAATCAATTAGTTTGAGAAGGAAATGAGCGAGAAGATGGCTACGTTGATGAAATTATTGTCAGTGTCTAGGCTTTGTCAGGACAGTGAATTTCCTGGATCAACTATTTTACAATAATAAATGGCTATAATTCACTGGATACCTACTTGATACAGGTTTTGATGGAGTAGATTGGTAAGGATGATCTTGCTGAATCCTCATTACAACCCCAAGAGTCAGTGCTTTGTTGTCCCAGTCTCCAGATGAGGGAGGACACTGAAGTGCAGAAAGCCTTCATTGCTTTCCCAACACCAAACACACGCAGCCGGCAGGTGGCCAGGCCAGTCCTAAACCCAGCCTATATGTCTTTAAGATGTAAACACTGAATTACATAACTTTCTTAGTTCAGGAACCCCGTCCCCAGGGGCAGGAGGGGCAGAACCTGAGGCAAAGTGGTTTATGTGGGAGGTGGTTCCAGTGAACATTGATAAGGGAATGGAATGCTTCAGCAAGCAGGTTGGCTCCATGGGAAACCAGAGCTTAATACCACCAGACACCACGAGAAAGAGGGTAAACTTGTACTTCAGGGTTGTCCCACCTGAGGGATGCAATGGTGTGCTCATCTGGGCTCCAGGAGCTGATGGTTAAATGTTCAGGAATTTTGGGAGTTGGGTGATTTTGGATTGGTAGCTTGAGATCAGCCATGGTAGGAGTATTTAGATCCCTGAAACTGACGAACACTACAAATCAGGATTTGTTACTGGCTGTTAAACATTTACCAGCAGACCACTGGAAGAGTGTGGGCTACTCAATCCCAGAGGGCTTTAATTCTCCAGCATAGGCTCTAGTGGCCAAGGAAAGCCCTCAGGAACAGAGAGGCAGGTGCTGGTGATGGAGCATCATGCTGGGTGCACTGGGATGGGAAAGTTTGAGGAAATGGGGTGGGGCCTTCGCAGTGTCCATTGCACCTTCTGTTACCTATGCATAGATGTGCGTGTACGTGTGTGTGTGCTGCACAAGGGAATGCGTTTTGTCATTCATTTTCACAATGACACCAAACTTTTAATGTCACAATGTCTTCAATAAATCATTTTATGCTGCATTGTGAAAGATTGTGCCTTTTCAATCTTTGAGTCAAAGAAACATATTTAGTAACTGTCTGTTCCCCTATGCTACTGTGATTGACAGAGTGTTCTAAGTGGGTAGCGTAAGCAGTGGTCTCTGAAGCCTTAACATACATCTGGGAAGGATGCAGTGCTTTACTAGGCTTTATTATAGATCTTCCTCCCAAGAGAGTAGGCCTAATCAGACGTAATAATGTAGTGTGAGAATTAAATGTCAAGCCAGATCCTTTGCTGCTTTACTGTGATAGATTTCATTGAGTTCCATTGGTCAACTGACTACAACTATGCAGTTCTGGATAATTTAGCCATTCTGAATTATTACTCCCATTAATTAGGGACTTTAATAACTCCTATTGTCAGAGCCTGTTAAGAGGGTAAGCAACTTAATTAAGATAGTCTTGTGAGTCACATTTATAAAGTGCATTTTGAATGAAATTATACTAGAAAACATGGGGGCTTACCTAAACGCAGCCTGAAAGCCAGTTTTGGCTTTGTTTGGTATTATTTAACTAGTTTGCATTGTGATGCTAATTTTTCTTCATTTGTCCACCTCCACCTGTTCATTCCCTGCCTTTGTCTGCTCTGGGGCTCCACAGGGGGACCCCTAAGTATTTAATCTTATGGGCTCCCACAACACTGGCTTCTGGTTGGGTTTGACCAATGGAAAAAGTTAGGAACAGGTAGGGATGGGGACAAGGAGAAGAATGAGAGTGTAGTGGATCTTCTCTGCCTTCTTCCTGCTTTGGTGGAAGTTTCCGCAGCCAGTCTTCTCCAGTTCCAGATCTCTGTTTTCTTTCTGGGTCCCTTTGCTAGCCTCTGGATGCCTCATCATCTTTTATTCACTTCCTCATCCAGCCCACATCTCTGTAAGTGTCCTGCCATTAACACATCTTCTTTTGCTGCAAAAGAGGTGCATTTTTCCTGTTGGGATCCTAACTGATGCAGACGTGATGTGATTATTGCCTTAGTGTGTTTGTGTGTGTGTGTGTGTGTGTTTATTGTGGATAGAAGTGACATTTCAGGGGAAAAGAATGAAATTTACAGAGTAAATTCTTAAAACAATCCCTTGATATTACACACAGAAAAATTCCCTCAATTATAACATAGTGGTTTTTTTTTTTCCCTGTCATCCACAGGTTTAAGTATTGAACAGACAATGTTGAAAGATCTAAAGGAACTGTCTGATGGAGAAATAAAAGTGGCCATTAGTACTGTGAGCATGAACCTTGAGGTAAGGGTGGGAATGCTTTTTTAGCAATGATCAGTTTCCCACAATTGCGGTCTGAGCAACTGGAATGTAACTCTCTCCATTGGATAAGTCCATGGTAGTCCTTTGCTTCTTTGTGATACATTTGACTTGGAATATAGTGGCAGGTTATTATTTGGGTGAAAATACTATGCTAAGTCAATGAAAAATTCTCAAGATGAATGCTCTTTCATTCATCTCAGTAAAACAAAGCCTAAAACACAAACACTCAGATGTGGGTATATATTTAACCTGTTTAATAGAAATTATGATATGTGTGATTAGATTCACTTCCATATTTTCTGTGTACCACCCTGTATTGTTCATAGAACTTTCTTAAAAAAAAAAAAAACACAGATTGTCTTTTGATCTTCAAAACTATTCGGATGCATGCCATTTTGGTAATCAATGGCGACAACTCAAGTAATAATTAACAAGGAACCTCCTTCCAATCTGTTAACTGAGTGGCTCAGAGCGAATGCTACTTTTATCTTTGTGTGTTTCCTTGGTGAATTATCTTTTGTCTACTTTGGGAGTTTTCAATGACTTATATGTTAATCTTAATTAACCCTAACTAATGGAACTATATTTTATAGAGGCACATTTGTGCATTTGTAGAAGTCTGCGTATTTCTTTACTGTTTTATTGTCTTTATTAGGTTATCTATGTTTGGTTGGGCACTTAGCTCTCAGGTAGAGTTTATGGAGATAAAATATGCTCTATAGGAATTTGTCTTTTGGTTTTTAGAATTGTATGTTACTATTCTTTCTTTTTATTTTTTTGAGGTGGAGTCTTGCTCTGTTACCCAGGCTGGAGTGCAGTGGCACCATCTTGGCTCACTGCAATCTCCGCCTCCTGGGTTCAAGTGATTCTCCTGCCTCAGCCTCCCGGGTAGTTGGGATTACAAGTGCCTGCCACCACTTCTGGCTAATTTTTGTATCTTAGTAGAGACAGGGTTTCACCACGTTGGTCAGGCTGGTCTTGAACTCCTGACCTCAAATGATCCACCCGCCTTGACCTCCCAAAGTGCTGGGATTACTGGTGTGAGCCACCGCACCCGACCTATTCTTCTTTTTCTCATGGTGATGTTGACTATATCAATGTGTGTATTTCTCTGGAATAGCAGGCACTCATATTGGTGTCTACATCCTCAGAAAACCCAAGAGCAAGCCAGGTGCTTTCTTTTCTGTGATCTTTTTGTCAAATTTATTTCCAGTTTATAAGCATTGTAATTCAGCTTATAAATCTGTATGAAAACTAGGAGGCAGACTGTGACGTTTGGTGGCACCTCACAGTTTACAGAGCATGTTCTCATGGTATGCACTTGATAAATTGACTCAACTGTTTCTATGGACTTTCAGGTTGATAAATGCTCCATATGATTAGTTATTGATGTGAATCAATTCAACAAATATATTCAATTTGTGATGTAGTAACTATATAATCAGCATCAATTAGAACTCTGCTTTGTGCCTAAAAACCCAAGGAAAACATGGATCTTGCAAGGGTCAGTAGCTCTGAGAATCATTTCTACTAGTTCAAGCCTTAGGGTTTTCTTTCTCTTTTCCCCTCTCCTCTGTCTTCCTTCATTTAATGGCATCTTATTAGATTTTAAATGCCTTGTTTGGAATTCCTTCCTAAATTAACATAGAATGTCTTGTAATTGCTTTGGGAACTGTCTGTAATTAGCAAATTATTTTAAGGCTATTAATATTACAGACTAACTGTAGCTTTAATGTACCTCCATTTATATTATAGGGGTATGCAAATGGCTTTGTCAGATGTGTTAAACTGTAAATGCCTATCAAGTAGAATAAGTGATAAAATAATCATCTTAATCTTGAAAGTAATTTACAGAGGTCCAGTAATTAATCAGGTGGTTAAGCACGTCTCTGGAAGTGTTATATGATCCTGGAGGAGAAGGACATTTGTATATAAAAGAAGGGTACACAGTTTAAACTCTCATTGGCTGAATGAGAACTTTTCACTTTTGCATAATGGAGATATTAAAGATGACTGAGAAGTGGGAAAAAAAAAAAAAAAAAAAACCTCCTTAGTAACATCCTGTATCTTCCTTGAAAGAAAAAATGCAAATCAGTTATCCAATCTGTCTGCTGGAAAAATTCCCAAGTTAATGTGAGTTTAATTTTCTCTGTAGATTGTCCTTGGATGCAGTGGTATTTTCCCAATCCATACTCATATTTGATTACATTTCATCATTCCTTTCTCATTCCCATTTACCTCACTTTAAAAATTATCGACAGAATCTTCACAATCTTATTTTGTAGGTTTTGGAACAGTTGTATAATTGCTCTTTGAATCTAGGTATATTCTCAAAGAAACCTTAGTTCGTATGACTTTCTGAATCTTGCTCATCCACCAAAGCACGGTCAACCAAGGTGTGTCATGATAACTTACAAATTCACTATTTTTTATTACCACACTCTGAACTCTTGCTAAATGTAGTCTAGGTGAGCAACTTAGGACTTCACTCTTTACATTAGATCTTCTGTTGCTTTTGAATTTGTTTAATATATTTAATCATGGTCTGATATTATTTTAAATTAATTGAGGATACTGATGGTATCTTTGACTTCTCTCCCTCTTCAATTTTCTGTAACAGTGATGGACACATAGTAGATACTTAGTAAATACAAATATTTAGTTAATACTTGTTGGTTTGTCCCTTTGCTATCTGATTTTTATTTCCTTTTGGATTTACATAAATCAGCTAGGAAAGCAAAGCCACTTAGCTAGGCATCCAAGGCAGTCTGCTTTTTCCTCTCCCAACCAGTTTCTACCAGACAACTATGGCTGAAGGATGACATCAAACAGATGAAAAATGGCCCACATATTTATAGAAAGTATGCTTATCCCGCTCTCCAAAAATGGAGTGAGAGGCTTTGCAAAGTAGTTAGCTGTAGTCGCTGAAAGAAATCAACTGTAGGTTCTGCAGCATGTCAGGGATATAGGAATGAAGATTCCTGGCATTTTCAATGGTTCTTTGCAGTGCTGTAATTCTACCGTTGTGTAAGTCATGGCCTTTATTCGGCTGATGACCCAGTTAATTTTCTTGGGTGAAAATATTCAGAAAATTAGAAAGATTTATCTCTCTGTGACCTACACAGCATGATCTTCAGAGGGAACCATTGAGTTTGGGAGGTAGAAACCACTGCCTTCAATAGATAGGTTATCTGGCACTCTGATAAGAAGAAAGCTTCTAAACCCCTTGTTTCTCATTTTCGTTGTAGTTATCTCACAAATGTTCATTGTTATATAAATTACTGAATGAAATACATAAAAAAGCAATTAATTACAATAATACAGAGTTTCAGTGCTTTGCTCAGTACAGGAAGTACAGGAAGTCAGAATGGATGAGATTTTGAGGGATGATGGGTAGAAATGGCCTTTTCAGAGGCATGGCCAGAGGGGCAGCTCTTCTTACACAGGGAACTGTGGAATAAGATAACTGCAGTCTCATTTCCCATGGCGTCCAAGCCATTCCAAGTGTGAAAGTAGCATGCATCTTGTGGGGAAATGCACATGACATATTGGAATCCACTTTGTTGATTCTTGTTACATCTGATCCTTTGTAGCTTTTTTGTTGCTTGTTGATTTGATCATCAGAAGAGAATTTATGGATATCAAAGAGCAAACGTTGCCGTTATTCCCTTGCCAGCAGAACTGGTAATGATTATACTTCTTGGGTCTAGTTTACTCCCTACTAAAGCAGCATATTAAAATGTTCAGGGGAAGAAACATCTTTTCATTCTAATGAAGTGCCACTGAAGCAAGGTTGCTCACGGCAGTACATTAATGGTTCCCTTGCTGACACCAAATGTTATTGCACCTTCTTTAAGCATCTCCCAGAAGACTGTTAGTCATTATTAGCATCTTTACTCAGGAAGGATGATAGCCATGCACTGACTTGATCACTCTTTATTATGATCAATTGCAGTATGATTTATTCTTGTGTATGTGCTATATTGGGGTGCTAGAGCTGGCATAACAAAGAACCACAGACTAGACGACTTAAACAATAGAAATTTATTATCTCACAGCTCTAGAGGCTAGAAATCCAAGATCAAGGTGTTGGTAGGATAAGTTCCTTCCGAGAGCTATGGGAGAGAATCTGCTGCATGCCTGTCCCCTGGCTTCTGATGGGTTGCTGGTAATGTGTGGTGTTCTTGGTGCAGAGAAGCATCACCTGGATCTCTGCCTTCGTCTTCACATCCCCTTCCCTCTATGCATGTCTCTGTGTTCAAATTTCCCCTTTTCATAAGGATGTATAATAGATTAGGACCCATCTGATAATCTCATCTTAGTTTATTTATTTATTTTATTTATTTTTTTGAGACAGGGTCTTGCCCTCTTGCCCAGGCTATAGTGCGGTGGCATAATCAAGGCTCACTGCAACTTCCACCTCCCGGGCTCAAGGGATCCTCCCCCCTCATCCTCATGAGTAGCTGGGACTACAAGCGTGCACACCACATGGCTAATATTTGCATTTTTTGTAAAGATGGGGTTTGCCATGTTGCCCAAGGCTGGTCTTGAACTCCTGAACTCAAGTGATCAACCCGCCTCAGCCTCTCAAAGTGCTGGGATTACAGGCATGAGCCACCACACCTGGCCTCATCTTAGTTTACTACGTCTACAACCACCCTATTTCCAAATAAGGTCACATTTTGAGGTGCTGAGAGTTGGGACTTCAACATAAAAGTTTTTGTGGGACAAAATTCAACCCCTAACGTATACTATTGTGAAGGTAGTCATTTTTCAGACAACTTAAAAGAATAAAACTTAAAATTTTCAGATTGCTTGTATGAACATGCTGCCTGGTAAGCATATTTCATCTGTTGCTCCCACATTTTTATTTCATATCAATTTCCTTTAAATGAGGAACGGTGAGGACTTTTATCTCCTTTCTTCAGAGCTGGAGTCTGAGGGAATTGTTCAGGGCTGTTTTATCTCTTTGTTTCTGGGCTGTTCTGCTGTGCTCTGGGCCTCAGACCTCTTTATGACCAGCCTCTCTGCTGTTTGACGCCTGGGATGCATCCTGGTAAAGTGACTCAGAGGCCGCTGACTCAGGCTGCCCTGCACAGAGATTACCAGCCGTATTGCACCTTGGAGCACCACCTAGGGGAAAATACTAACGTTTTCCGTTAGCATTCAGAGCACAGACCAGAATGAATTCCCAAGATCGCTGCCAGACTCCTCCCTGACAAAAGGGAACGTTTACTCAGGCCTCAGTGAAGCGTAAGTGACCCACGGTAACCAAGGATTTGAGACTCAGCACACCAGTCTGAAATCTGGTTTACCAATTTTAGGCACACAATGTGATGTTTCATTGAGCTTGGAGTTTCTTAGAAGCCAAGATGAAAGTACCTATAGAGTATTTAACTCCCTCATTTTGTGAAAGAGTGCATAGCCTTTCTTAGGGGAGCATATGTTAGTTTTGAACTGGTCTCGAACCAGTTCACCTTTTCAAAATATTTGAATGATTTGATTTTGGTCAGCAAATCACTAGTAAATCATTAGCATATTGATTAGCATATTGGTGAGCATATGATTCGCATATTGAAATATTTTGAAAAGATGACTTTTCAAAGCCATTTTGCCCAACTAATAGAAATATGTGAAAAATCTCCTCCAGGTTCTAAATCCTGAGTGCATCCATTTCTTTGTGGGTTCAGGTCTGTAAACTCTTCCTTGCTACAATAAGAGTTGACAATTGATTGTGAGTGCTTACTGTGTACCTGGCCATTGAGTAAGCATTATCTCACTTAATCCTCCCAGTAAAAGGTACTATGATTACCCCTGTATTGGTGAAGGTAGCTCCAGTAGCTGGAACAGATAAGCAAGTTTCAGTGACTCAACCCAGAAATTGTTTATTTTTTGCTCATGTAGCAATCCTATTTGGTGTTCCCAGTCAGGTGGCCAGGGGTGATTCAGAGATCATCTTCAACAGGTGGTTTCCAAGGTTGCCCAGGAGGATATCTCCAGTTTATCTGCCAACAGGGAGAAGAGCTTGGAGGGCCAAGGGTGGAGTTTTTTATGCTGGTCTGGATGTGACACTCATCACTTCTGCTCAGATTTCACTGGCTTAGTCACATGATCACATCTAACTGGAGGGAGGCTGAAAAATGTCATCTAATAGATGTGCCCATGAGAAGGAACCAATTTGGAAAATAATTAGCCAGTGTCTGCCATAATCTCTATCTTAGAGGTAAGGACATTGGAATCTAAAGAGGTTAAATCATTTTTCTAATCTGCAGAGCCAGGACCCAAATCCCAGGCCAGTCCTGTTCTAGCCCTGTGTATACTGCTTTGGACATGGTGCCAGTATGCAAAACTAATTAGAATTTGAGCCCACTCAGGGGTTCAAAGGTGAGTCATCAGCTGTCAGTCATTGCCTCAAACTCAGGGTGTCAGACAGCCTAGACATCCTTAAGCAATCTTTGGTTAGCACTCTTCCTTCCCTACTCTTTGTACCAAACTTTCTTCCTCTTAGTCTTCACATCTTTGCTTCCTGAAAAAATCATTTAAAATGTTGAACTATAAACATCATCCAAGTTCTAGGTGCCCATAGTGAAGCTAATTATTGGTGCCTGATATAGAGAAGATTTGGCAAGATAAGTCAAGTAGAGAAAAGTAACAGGAAAAAGGATTATGGAACGAAGGATTGGATAGGACAGATCGTGTAGGAAGGAAAAATCTGTTTTTTCTCAGACTGTCTCTAGAATTCAAGTATGTGGGTGTTCTGGTTTTTCTTGCTGTGATTTAACCTTTTCAAATTTGTGTTCAAAATACAGAGCATCCCAGTCAGTTGCTGAAAAATTTTAGTGGTAGAGATTTTCTATTGAAATGAAAACATTACTTTTGAGCACTGTAGTTAATTCCAAATAACCAAACCCCGAGTAACTGAGGAATTAGGAGTTCTCAGTCCATATTTTGTCAAAAAGTCCAAAAGCATTTAAAGCAAATGACAAATATGGTTAGGTAACTTTGATTGTGTGGATTTAACAGTCAATTGGCACGAGGCATTTGAAGTGTGAATTACAGTTTGAAACTAATTTAGAACTGATAATTCCTAGCTTCTTGAGGACATTAGCAGGATAAAAGAGTGAAACATGGACCCAGGAAAGTGGACTTTCGTTCCTATTGAGCTTCGAGTGGTTCTTGGTAATGAGATGTAACTGAGATGAAAGAATAAAAAATCCCTGTGTAAAGAATGATTTATCATATCAGCAGCAACAGCACTTTGTCTTTGGAAAATTGTACTAAGTGACTGAAGCTGATAATATGTAGAATATTTATAATTTTTATGTAGGTAGTGCCTTCTACAGATGTCCAAAATAGTCTGCAAAATCTCTTTACCTAGAAATGCCTCATAATAGAATTCTTTTTTTTTTTTTTTTTTTTGAGATGGAATTTCACTCTTGTTGCCCAGGCTAGAGTACAGTGGCACAATCTTGGCTCACTGCAACCTCTGCCTCCCAGGTTTAAGCGATTCTCCTGCCTCAGCCTCCTGAGTAGCTGGGATTACAGGTGCCTGCCACCACACCCGGCTGATTTTTTGTATTTTTAGTAGAGATGGGGTTTCATCATGTTGGCCAAGCTGGTCTCGAACTCCTGAACTCAGGTGATCCACCCGCCTCAGCCTCTTAAAGTGTTGGGATTACAGGTGTGAGCCACCGCACCTGGCAGAATTCTTATTTTGTATCTCCAGCTAAACTGAAGTTGGAGACAACTTGATGTTTCTGTTGACAACTTTTCTTTGCTTTACCTATTGGTCAATTTCAAATGGACTTAAATGAATCACAAAACTCGGTCTATGTAGGTATGATTCTCTGTAAATAAACAGTATTTCCCTAAGTGGTGCAAAATACCTGAGTACTTTTTCTAACTATGATTTTGCAACAGGGATTATATAAGCACTGCTATGGTGTGAATGTTTGTGCCCCTCCAAAATTTATATGTTGAAATTTAATCCCCAGTGAAGTAGTACTAAGAGGTAGGGGCCTAGGGAGGTGATTAGATCGTGAGCATTCTGCTCTCATGAATGGTATGAGTGCCTTTATAAAACGGCTTAAGGGCACATATTTGTCCCTTTTGCCATGTGAAGATGCAGTGAGAAAGTGCCATTTATGAGGGACAGGCTCTCACCAGACACCAATTCTACCAGCTCCTTGATCTTGGATTTCCCAGCCTCTAGAACTATGAGAAATAAATGTCTATTACTTATAAATTACCCAGTCTAAGGTGTTTTGTTATTGCAGCCTGTATGGACTCAGACAAGCAGGGATCCAAGGTTTAGTGATCATGAAGCTACACATTCTGCATTCATGCTTTCTTTGGCATAGGGGTGGTGCTCTGGATCTTCCTCCTCCCCTGAAACACTCTGATAAAAATGCATTCACATAGAGCAGGTAGAGAAGATTGGGGTGGGGATATATGAAACATAGATCCTCCCCAGATATAAACTCTCTTCAGGTCCCAGAAATCCCCACTGACTCTCCTTGGCAACTGTGAAATGGGAATGAAACAGTGAAGTAAGATATGATGAGGATACGACTCCATCAACAGGCTGCAGGGAACTTTAGTGACACTAGCCACAAATATAGCTATTTGGCTTGATCTAGAAAGGAAGAAAACTGTGGGAGGAGATGCATGCCATTCTAGGAAGCCCAAATGTGGTTGACTGGTAGTGAGTGAAATAGGTAGAGTTAGTGTTTCATTAGATGGTATTTTATTTGATGCATGTAAAGAAAAGTGTTAGGTGATTCAGATTTATATGCAAATGTGGACATGTATTATAAACATTTCCCCTTTTTGTTAAGTCCCCACCCCCAACATGCCTGCATGTGTGTTTTTGCACAAAGGGCATGGAACAAACCAGGACTGCAATACCCCAACCTTGGATTCCTGAGATCTTGATGCAATGGTCCCAATTAGCGACCCCCTCAGTATCTCCTCTCCAGAATAAAATGGTGTTTCAGTTATCTATTGCTGTGTAGCAAGTCACCCCCAAAACCTAGAGGCTTAAAGCAACATATCATTATCTCTCATAATTTTATGGGCTTTTAGGGGGCTTGGCTGAGGGGTTATTGCTCAGAGTGTCTCCTGCAGTTGTGTTCAGATGGTGGAATTCAATTGGTACTTGTCACCTGGCTTGGGCTCCTCAGAGCATAACACTTAGGTTTTAAGAGAATGCCACAAGTTTTCTAAGAGTCTCAGGTGGAAGCTGCAATTCTTCTTGTGACCTAACCTGAAGTGTCTCAGAATATCACTACCAGCGTATTCTGTTATTCATGTGAGTCCCTAAGAGCAGCCCAGATTGATTATAAGGGGAGTCAGCAGTGGTGTGCCAGTAAATGTTTAATAACAGATTCTCATAAAAACCCACTTATACATATTACTGATATAAAGAATATATATGATATATTCACTGGGCACAGTGGCTCACGCCTGTAATCCCTTCACTTTGGGAGGCCAAGTCGGGTGGATCACCTGAGGTCAGGAGTTCGAGACCAGCCTGGCCAACATGGTAAAACCCTGTCTCTACTAAAAATACAATTAGCTAGGTGTGTTGGTGGGCGCCTGTAATACCAGCTACTTTGGAGGCTGAGGTAGGAGAATTGCTTGGACTCAGGAGACGGAGGTTGCAGTGAACCAAGATCGTGCCATTGCACTCCAGCCTGGGTGACAGAGTGAGACTCTGTCTCAAATAAATAAATAAAGGATATATACGATATATACAATATATCATATGAGGTATACAATATATACTCTTTATTCTTTTACTGTAAATTTCACAAAACCAATTAATTCTCATAGAATGAACTATTTATTTATTTATTTATTTTTGAGACAGACTCTCGCTCTGTCGCCCAGGCTGGAGTGCAGTGGCATGATCTCGGCTCACTGCAAGCTCTGCCTCTAGGGTTCATGCCATTCTTCTGCCTCAGCCTCTCCGAGTAGCTGGGACTACAGGCGCCCATCACCACGCCCGGCTAATTTTTTGTATTTTTAGTAGAGATGTGGTTTCTCTGTGGTCTCGATCTCCTGACCTCATGATCCGCCTGCCTTGGCCTCCCAAAGTGCTGGAAGTACAAGCATGAGTCCCTGTGCCCGGCCGAACTAGTTAATTTTTGCTTAACTTTTGCATTGCAATTGATGAATGAGTGTAATTGCAACAAAAATGTAGTTGATGTTTTTGATTCTCCCTTTACAAGAAACTGAAACGATGAAGAACTATGCTTGAACTTCATTTGTTTGTCAACAATACAAGTGACTTCTTTGCTGAGTTAAGAATAGTTTTCAAATACTGGAAGAACATTTCTTTATTCGTGTGTGTGTGGTGTGTGTGTGTGTGTGCGTGTGTGTGTGCTAGTCAAAATGTGATGACTAGAGACAACACGCTTTTATGTTTTATCTTTATTATAGTTTTTCTCCATTACTTTCTTGAGTCTAGACAAGAGGTCAGCAATTCTTTTCTGAAAAGGGCCAGATAGTAGATATTTTAGGCTTCGCAGTCCAAGCGCCCAAACTGAGGATATTATGTAGGAACTTAACAACTATTTGAATGTGTTTAGTACATGGGCCGTTCATAAATAGCCAGTGAGCTGAACTGGTCTATGGGCCAGAGCTTGCCAATACCTGGTCATGACAATAAACCAATAAAACAAGCTCTGATTTGTAGTATTTTCCAATTTCCATAGTGTAAATACTCTTACCATGGCCAATTTCTTCTTCTTTTTTTTTTTTTTTTTTGAGATGGAGTCTTGCTTTGTCGCCCAGGCTGGAGTGCAGTGGTGCTGTCTCTGCTCACTGCAAGCTCTGCCTCCTGGGTTCGCGCCATTCTCCTGCCTCAGCCTCCCGAGTAGCTGGGACTACAGGCGCCCACCACCACGCCCGGCTAATTTTTTAGTATTCTTAGTAGAGATGGGGTTTCGCTGTGGTCTCAATCTCCTGACCTCGTGATCCGCCCGCTTCGGCCTCCCAAACCATGGCCAATTTCAAGGTACCAACAAGACATCATCAAAACAGATTTGGGAAGAGACATGCAGAAGCATATCATTATATATCCTTTCTACTGAACAGCTGTAAATGACCCCAAGAACATTGATAACAGTAGATGTAATGGCATAATTGAGGAAGGGGTGAGTTTTGAGAATGTATTACTTTTGCCTTTAATATATTTTACTTAACATAAAGTATGTAATTTAATTTTTATAATGACTGTGTTTAACTTGCAAATAATGGGTTTGCAAATTGCCTGAAAATTTAACAGTCAGCTCTTGCCAACAGTTACACATCAGCTGCAGCATAGCACTGCGAATTAGACTCTAGTTCTTGATGTGCAGAGACACATGCACATCTAGGGAGGGATGGAGTTGAAGGTGGCCGTCAAGAGAAAATCGCTCCTGGTCACATTCTCTTCTATAAATCCTTCTGTTCTTTGCCTACCACAGTCTGGCATATACAGGGGCTGTTAGCGTACAATTTATGTGTTGTTGGGCGTAAGCATAAGGTCACTAGAATTTTTTAGCATGCCAATCATTTGTGTGTAGTAGAAGTGTATCTCTTTGTGAGATATCGTAGTTGAAGTGATCATAGTTTTTTAAAAATGTAAAACAAAGGAATTGTGATTTCTTTAACCATCAAGAAGAAAGTAGAACCTTGATTTATGATTCATAATTTACTTAGCTGGTTTCATGTACTTTGGCCAATGGTGTTATATTTCCAATAGCTAACCATTTTAATTCAGATTAAGAGAAAGTAGGGCCTCCCTGCAGCTAAGATAACAGTTTGTGTTTAAAGGACAAATAAAATTAAATAATTAGCCTTTAGAGTCTTTTCTTTTAGGACACAAAACATCACAGCCACCGCAGCCTCCCTTTGTTGGTCATCACGCATGCTGGGTACTCAGGCTCATGTCTTGGAAGCCCTGTCTTCCCCGCTGTCTGCTCTCTTCTGTTCGGCTAGAGACACAGAGCTTGCTCTCTGCAATGATGCATCCTGGATTATCACTTTCCTCCTGAGCTTTCACCATCCTGGACTATATACCCTGAGTTCTGATAATACCATTTGGACAACATCATGGATTTTCCATGTCACTTTGATCACTTCCCCTCTTTCCTTTTCTCAGTACACTTTACACAGCTTTTTCCTTTTCCATACGTCCACATGCTCCTTTTCAGAAACACAGCGCCATTCTTCACGGCTACTTCTTCTGCACAGGTAGTACTGTACTGCCTTCCAGTAGCTTCATAATGCAGGTGAAAAAGCTATGAAAAAGTCTTTCCATATGTCAGCAAAATGCCTAAGGCTTTCCCTTTAAACTGGGCATTTCTGGTACTTCTGGCTCCTTATTTGAAACCTCTCTTTTTAGTTCACAGTCACCTTTGAGAACATGGGTATATTGTCAGAAAGCATTTTTGAATAAATTTATGTATCACTGCACCTTATATAAATAAAATTTGAATGTTTCTAGACCTTCAGAAAGTCTAGAAATTGAAATCCTTGAGCAGGAGGAGATAAGTTGGCCCTTTACTCATGAAGGAAATGAAGTCTCAATGTCTGGCTTTCTGAGAAACAAGCTCCATGACACTGGCAGAGTTCAGCACCTCTATCTTCATTCATTGCCTTTTTTTTTTTTTTTTGAGATGGAGTCTCGCTCTGTCGCCCGGGCTGGAGTACAGTGGTCGGATCTCAGCTCACTGCAAGCTCCGCCTCCTGGGTTTACGCCATTCTCCTGCCTCAGCCTCCCTCATTGCCTTTTAATAATTGTTGGTATCTGAAAAAGTCATCGGTAGACTTTGGTTCTAGTCATTTTAATCATCCCATAATGGGGCAAAGAAACCAGAAACCAGCCTATTGATTTAATTCATTCTTAACTTTAGCACTGCTGAGGGAAGTAGGGAGTAGCTTTTTACAAAATATATGTGACAGTTGGAACTTTCTTCATAGCACAATATCTAATTCTGTCTACATTTTTCTTTATGAGAAGGGAAACCCTCAGGACATAGTGATATGCTAGGATGACTGCTCTTTCACTCTGTAAATACATTTTTAAAGTGTACTATAATGTCATTTTGATGGTTTAATTTCTGGAAGGATTTGGCTAATTACATTTTTAGGAACGTGCTCAGACCAGTTTTAGCTGCCTAGCGTTACTTTTAATAGCTGCTGTTGCTTACTTCTTCTCATTTATGTTCTCTGTCCCCTCCCTTCAGAGTTATTTTGCTGATTTGGGGACCTGACCTTGGTTTAAATTAGTTTGTAACACTCTGTGAATCATATGCAATATTAATGGTTAATTACTACATTGTATCAACTTGTCATGGAAAGGCAGGCTGTGAAACTAGAGGAAAATTGTTCCATTTTCTTGTGACTGAGAAATCTATATAAAAGTGAAACAGTGGACTACATTTGTGTTAGAGTGCCCGTTTCCCATCCCTGGTCAATACTGAATTGGCTCCCTAAGTAACAAAGACTTTTTTTTTTAGTACACACTAAAATGAAAGGACAAATTTATACCACATAGATAGTGGCAGCTCAGAGAAATAAGAAGAGTCAAACAAAGGAATAATTTAGGATAGTTACTGTGTAGGATAGACATCTTTTTTGTTGTTGCTTAATTGACATGATTGCTAAGGATGGCTGTGCTGAGCCTGTTGGAGAAGAGCGGGTTATTATAGGTCAGTGGTGTCGCCTAGTGGTGGAAACAGGAAAACAGGTAAGATGCCACTACTAGGCTTTGGTTGTTTATTATTGTCTTCTTGTATTCCTTCAAAAGGATAACTTGTTTATTGTATTCATAGCATGGTGCTAGTCAAGACCTTGAATAATCTGAATTTTAGCAGATGAACATAATAGTAGCCAACATTCATTGACTGTCTATCATACCTTTATTGAGTGCATATACCTTACATTTGATTTCTATTTTCTCATTAAACCTCCATGACTACCCTTTGAAATAGGTCTGTGATGATTTTCATGTTATAAATGAACTTTAGAAGACTCTTCTAGAAAAGGTGGTTCATGACAGTGAAGATTTGTGTCTATGTTTTGCCCCTTAACATTTTAGGTTCACATTCTTTTCATGATACCATTATGCAATCTAGTTTTCAGTTTATCTGTAAATGCGTATGCCAGGCACACCTGTGGATGATTCTCCATTGTTCTGGCCCTTAACAATGCTTGCTTTTTATCCCAAACCAAAAGGGAAACAGTCATTTTGAACCTTCCTGCTCATGGAGCCCAAACAGTAGAGCTCTGGACCTACACAATAGTCATTGACATCACCAGCTCAGCCTGCGGCCCATCAGACCAGTTGATGTGTCCTTGGGACACCAGGGTTGACAAGGACGGCTTGAATTCATGTATTCACTTTATCCATCCACTTAGTCACCCATTAACAATAGTCATTTGTCATCAAACATTTATTTTATTTTTAAATCCTTTTTTGTATGTATGAAGTTATGGGCTACAAGTACAATTTTGTTACCTGCATTGGTTGCATAGTGGTCACGTCAGGATTTTTTTTTTGTTTGTTTGTTTGTTTTCATGGAGTCTCGCTCAGTCACCAGGCTGGAGTACAGTGGCGTGATCTCAGCTCACTGCAACCTTCCTGGTTCAAGCGATTCTCCTGCCTCAGCCTCCAGAGTAGCTGGGACTATAGGCACACCACCACGTCCAGCTAATTTTTGAATTTTTAGTAGAGACGGGGTTTCACCATGTTGGCCAGGATGGTCTCAATCTCTTGACCTTGTGATCCGCCCACCTCGGCCTCCCAAAGTGCTGGGATTACAGGCGTGAGCCACTGCGCTTGGCCCAGGGCTTTTAATTCATCATCCAAATGACATACATTGTACTAATTAAGTAATTTCTCATCATGCAACTCCCCCTCCCACTCCCTTCAATAAAAAAAATTATTGAGTAGCTATTATGTACCTGAAGTAGAGAATAAATATTGCAGTGCAATGGTTTCTGTCTTCCCTAAGCTTACGAATGATTGGTAATTATAAGTGGCTCCAGTGGGCCACTACCGATACCAAAGAAGCACATAACCTAATTTGGGAAGGGGAGGTATATCAGGAAATGCTCCCTTGAGATGATGATGTTGAAACTAAAATGTAAAGGACATGCAGAAGTTGGCCATGTAAATGAGGTTGTGAAGGAGGGGCTGGGAGAAGGTAGGTGGCAAAGGAAAAACATTCCAGCACAGAGAAGAATATGAACTAGGAGGGAGGAGAGAGAGCCTGGTCACTGATGTTGAGTTAAGAGCAGCAGTGAAATGGCCTTACCCCTAGTGTTTGGGTCTATACTGGATTAAGCTCTGGGAAATCTGGTGGGTTAACTCGTGCTGCACAAAGACGGGAAAGAATGCAAATGGGAGAATAGCAAGCAATGTTGGACAAGCTGTGGCAGGCGTGCATTCAGGACTGTGAGGGTGACAACAGAGACTGGGATGCCTGCCTTTGGCTGATTGGTGGTGGGGGGACTGTGGAATCCAGTTAATTAGTAAAGCACTTGCCTGATTCTTCCTACTCAGTCCATCAGAGATAGAGCTGAAGTCTTTGTCTGTTGATCCAGAGTAAGCCAGCACGACAGGATGAGGATCTTTTGATGGATTATTTCAGAGTGTACAGGAGATGGAGAAGGCTGAGTGACGAGAGAGGAGCAAGAACAATGTTTGAGTATCTGGATCTGGATACTCAAGGATCTGGAAAATAGGCTGAGAGCTTCAAATGTAGATCAAGGTTAAAATCCCCGGAACCACTGGGAGGAGCCCCAGAGGCACAAACGGACTCAGATTGGGCAAAAGAGGTGGGAAAGACATGTGCAAACCCAGAAGGCACTTTTTGCCGGGATATCCCCACACAGTATCCTAATGTGATACAATGTGAAATACGAGGTTACAGAAAATGAGCCTCATAACTTTTGAAACTTTGAAGCCAAGTCGACAGTCTTTTTTGTTTGGTGACAGAGACAATACAAGCATCACATACTTTCCATCAAGTTAGAAATTTAAAACAAAGCAAAACAAAAAAGCTGTAAGGTGTTTTTGTTTTTGTTTTTTGAGACAGACTTTCACCTACTCTGTTGCTCTGTTGCCCAGGCTGGAGTGCAGTGATGTGATCTCAGCTCACTGCAACCTCCGCCTCCTGGGTTCAAGTGATTCTCCCGCCTCAGCTTCCTGAGTAGCTGGGATTACAGACACCCGCCACCACACCAAGCTCATTTTTGTATTTTTAGTAGAGACAGGGTTTCACCATGTTGGCCAGGCTGGTCTCAAACTCCTGACCTCAGGTGATCCGCCCACCTCAGCCTCCCAAAGTGCTGGGATTACAGGCGTGAGCCACCACACCTGGCCTGTAAGGTCTTTGTAATGGAGAAAGTGACAGACAGACATCAGTATGTGCTTGATTGTTTCATAATTTTGTTCTGCTACCCAGCTTCCAGTGGGAGGAAAGCTTTAGTTCATTTTCCCTAATTGTAAAGGGAATCTCCCTCTAGGTGCAAAACAAGAATTCCTAAGGCCCTTTGCTGGTCCCAGCTCTGGGGTTTCTGAGTCTGTGAAAATGCCATGAGCATCACATCGGTCCCTCCTCTCTCCCTGTGTCTATCTTGGGTGTTTCTCAGGATTAAATATGAAATGGATGCTCAAGAGAGAGAGCATTAATCCGTTTTTACCACTCTGCTGTTTGAATCTTCAAGTAAAAGATAAATTCTAGTTCCCTATATCTGATATTATTTTGTATAATTTGTATAATTACCTCTTTATTATATCATGGTGTGAAATACTGAGTAGCAGCTGACCATCAGGGAATTTGTGAAATGTTGCAAATTGCTGACCCATTCTCCACAGAAAGCAACGATCATAGTAAAGGGAGGTTGAGGCCAGGCATTGTGGCTCACGCCTATAATTCCAGCACTTTGGGAGGTCGAGGTGGAAGGATCACTTGAGGCTGAGAGTTCGAGACTATCTTGGGAACATAGGGAGATTCCCATCTCTACCAAAAGAAAAAAAATTCTTTTTTAAATTGGCTAGCTACTTTGGAGGCTGGCTGAGGTGGGAGGATGGCTCGAACCCAGGAGTTTAAAGCTGCAGTGAGCTGTGGTAGGCCATTGCACTCCAACACTCCACCCTGGGCCACAAAGCAAGACCCTGCCTAAGAGAGAGACAGACACACGCACACACACACACACAGACACAGATTGTATGAGGTAGTGGTTAAAGGTATGGAATCTACTTGGGTTGGAGTCTTCTCTCTGGCACCAGCTTCTGATCCTCCACCAGTTACTTAACCTCAGTGAGTCCCCTCTGTGAAATGGCATCATCCCAGTAACTACCTCCAAGGATTGTCCTGAGGATTAAATGGGTTAATATTTGCAAAGTGCTTAGAATGGTGCCTGACACATGGTAAGCCCCTCATAAGTGTCAAGTAAATTAAATAAAGCCATTATTTGAAACTGCCTATCCCCAGAATGTTTACAGACAGGAAACGTTAGAGTCTTTCTGCACAGAGTCCAGTAACACCGTAACAGTGTATCCGAAAGCATTTTTCAAATGCAAACTAAAGAACTATCCAAATTGTTACTTGCTTTTATCCTGATTTCTCTTAGTCTAGAGTAGTGCATTTTAAAGTCTAGCTTGCATCAGAATCACCTGGAGGGCTTGGTAGAACACAAATTTCCAGGCCCCACTCTCCCACTCTTACAGTTTCTAACTCTGACTCAGTAGGTCTGGGATGAGACCTGAGAATTTATATTTCTAGTAAGTTCCCTGGTGATACTGATGCTGCTGGTTCAGAGACCACACTTTGAACCACTGGTTTAGAGAGAGTTGATTCAGGTTTCAACTTGTGGATGCATGCATTTACACAGATACTGAGGACGGGAACTCCCATTCATTGAGTACCTACTATATTCCCAGTACAGTGGCAGGTGTTTTACATTAATTGTCTTCTAAAATTCTGACACCTTTCTAATGACAACGGTGATTGTATCTATTTTATAGGTGATTAAGACTGAGAGAGAAAATACGCTACCTGAAACCAGAAAGTAGCATTCCAGTCCAGGGACATCTGACTCAAAAGTCCTATTACCACTTCATTATTATATGTTATTATATTATATATATAATATGTTATTATATATATAATATATATATATTATATATATATATA